>NC_090939.1:99241391-99541391 GCF_040938575.1 Ambystoma mexicanum
CAACTTTTACATCTTTAAATCAATTAAGCAAATAGATTGTTATATCCTCATGGTGGGCTTTTTGTGTGATGTGGACTAATGACTTGCAGGCCAACTTGAGTACCAATTTAAAAAAATAAATCAATACCAATCAATAAAAGGATATATTTGGTAAGCATTGTTGTGGCGAGCATGAGATTACTTAAATACTGTTCCGTTCTGTGAGGATGTGTAGTAGGTCCGAGTTCATTCTTTGAGCCTCATTCCAAGTTTTTTTACATTTTTTTAAATAAACACTCTTGAACATGTCACACATTTGTCCAACTCCTTCTTCTGGTTCACCAGACCTGTAATGTGCATCACACTTTAGTTCCACTGGTGTGGCGATAAGGTGATACAGATGAGCATTCTTCTGGGAGTCAGTAACCTTCAATTATTTTGGTTACATTTGCGTTCATTTAACATATGTTCACACGCGTTTGGCAATGCAGGAAAAAAATGACGGTAATGGAATTGCTACCACTTTTGCTGCACCACCAAATTCAAATTTTGCCGGTAATGGCTGGAGGTTTTTCCTACTTATAACTGCCAAACAAATGAGGATGTAATACCACCAACAGTAAATTCTCCATATCTCCAGTAGAGTTGTATGGACTCTAAAAATGGGGACTAACACCGCATTACCAGAGTTCAGTATTTGGCAGATTTATACTCCCAAAACAGGTTATGATAGGGTAAACAAGACTGGTGATATTTACACAGGAAATACCAACAAATTCGTAATGAGGCACTTGTTCATACGTTTTTTTCCATGTGCACGCACCGTGTCGGCACTACACAACCATACAATCTGCATGCACTATATGCATGCCATATTAACGACTCTTCACACATTGTGCTTGCACCATTCCAAAATGTCTGCACACACAATGTGCGCACCCTACCAACTGCTTTTCACACACTTGTTAATAATGCTTATCACTCTGCACACACTGGTACAACATATCAACTGATTTACACCCCCCACCCCTTTATGCACCATAACTATAGTTCTACATATGCTGTTTGATCTGCACTACCTAAATCGGGTGCACATATCTTTTTCCACAGCACAAACCATGTATGATTCCTACTCCTTATTGCGAACAGTGCTCACCTCTGCCGGATCCTATGTGATTGATACCTAGAGATCTCAGAACAATAATCATGTGCACCATACCTACGTTTTCCCACGCAGAGTGTGTACCACACCAACCAGTCTGTACGTACACTATGTGGGCAGCACACCAACTGTTCTGCAAGCAGCTTGCGTGCAACATACTCGGCTCTCTGACCACATTATCTGCAGCACATCAGCTGCTCTGCAATCAAAGTGTGAACCATGTCTACCCCTTTGTGTATACCGTATGGGCCTAATACCTAACTACCACTATGGCAACAAAAAGTGCACCATAATGATATTTGTGCATTCGCCGTGTGTGCATCATACCTACCACGATGCACAAATCAAATGCCCCATCCCTACTCTGCTCACAATACAAAGATATGTTTTAATTTATCTAGCGCTTTTGCCAAAGCGCTGCACATAGATCATTTACATGCAATTACTATCACCCAAGCGAAGTTGGCACTCATCGATCCAACTCGGAAGGATGAAAGACTGAGTTGGCATTGCAGGGATTGCAGCCTATGACCTGCAGATCCCACACAGATTTCAGCAGCGAGTGGGCAACCCGATGAGCTATCCTACTGGCCATATACCTAAATGTATGCAGACACCAAATATATACAATACCTGCCACAATGTACCTGCACCGTACCTACCATTCTATATAGACATTATGCATCAGACATACCACTCTAGCGATGCAGATGCCTTGTGTACAACACATGCTATGAGAGGTCTGCAGAGCGGCATGATGGAGGTCGCATCATATCTTTCACTGACTCTAGTGCAGGGTTGTCCAACTCCAGGCCTCAAGGGCCAGATCCATGTCAGGGTTTCAGAATATCCCTCATTAATATGCATGAGATAAATGTGCATACAATAATTCTAAATGTATTCACATTTTTCCTCAACGAATATTAATGAGGGATATCCTGAAAACCCGTTCGGTTCCCGGCCCTTGAGGCTTAGAGTTGGACAACCCCTGCTCTAGTGGCACGGCTACTTCTCAACTAGTCCAAGAAACTCTTTGGAACCTCTTGCGATATGGGCTCATTGCTTGGCACACCACTTTCTAGGCTCTCACTGCATGGTATTCCATTTAACTAAACATGTGAATTCCCAAATGATCAATTTAATTTACAAGAAAATGTTATTGACCCGTAACAACGTTCCTACAGTAGTGTCGAAGGTATAAATTGATGTGCAGCCTCCCCAGCTCATCATCAACTTTTTCTCCCATCCTTCCCTACTTCCAAAAAAAGAATATAAGATGGTACTTCCGAGTATAGTTCTTTATAATTTGTGGCTAGAAGTCGACAAGGAAAATTGATACTTGAGGGGTGGATGGATGAGGTTTCTAATCTGATAGAGGGAGTCACTTTTGGATTTAGAGTCACAAAATAGATCTTTGAGAACATTTGAAGAGTAACTTGGGCATCTACGAAATTGAGAGATTTGAACAATGGACAGCATTTGTCACCACTTAACAGGCTGATCTAGGTATCACAGTCCTTTGATATCTGCTGATATTGATTCTGTATGCATTTTTTCAACGGGACAGTCGTTTGCATATTAACATTTGTGTTCAATCAGAATGCATGTTTTTTTTAAAACTATCAGAGATGCAGGCCTTACCTTGCTCCTCTATGTGTGACGAGAAGTGTAGAGGTAAGGAGGCAGAGGGGACCACTGGAAGAGGCGTCCTCCAAGGACAAAAATACCAACATATGGGGAAAAACCCAAGATGGAAGATAACTGGCCGGGTTGGAGAAGGTATACATTCTTCTGCAGTGTAGAGAAGTAGTGGGAGGATAAGGGGCCTCCAAACAGGATACCAGGAAGGAAGGCAACACAGACTCAGGCGAAAAAGGGGCTAATAAGATAGCAGAGGAGTAGAGGATGGAACAGGTAGACAGGATAACAAGGAATAAGGAAAGAAGAAAGAGAGAGAGCATCAGTAGCGATAGCTTACTGACTACGTTTCGACGCAGATGTATTCGAACTCCGGCTGTCGATAACGATCCATAGGTGGCGGCATGAGGGACCAATCCAAGTTCTGAGTTGCGAGCCATCACTGATTATACAATGTAGGAGTTCTTGCAATAACTCAGGAAAGCAAATTGGAGAAACTCTGGAAATGCAAGCCAAAATGGTGTAGCAAGGCTAGTGACATGTTTTGGTACCCTGTAAAGTCTTCGAGGAGGCTTGTCTGGGGCCTGTGCCTGCACATATGGATTTCTTCTTCACCGTTTGGTGTTTTCACTCCTGCTATCAGGTGGAACATCACAATATTTGATTGTTTTACCCACACTATCCTTCTCACCACCAGTAAAATATCTTTGGTGGTCATCGCCACTTGTCTACGCTAGGCCCCTCTGGACTCGGAGGATGCGGGTGAAAGAAGCAGAAAATTCCACATTTTCCTCCTGCATCGGCCAATTACCCAGAGTGCGGTCTTTTGTCAGAGGTGTGTCCTGATGCTGCAAATACATGATGGAATGGGGCCACACCAATCCTGGGCCACCACATACCAGACAATCATGGCGAATCAGCCAAGACAGAACTGCCATGATTGTCTGGTATTCACAGGGGGATCCTGCACCACTCCAGACATAGTGCAGCCCACAGGAAAAACATATTAGAGGACATGTGTGCTGTCACAAATGGTTTTATGGGGCAAAAGTATAATGCTCTGGAGGGGCACAGGGTCTCCTCTGGAGTGAAAGAAATGAAAACAAAGGCATTTGCACAGCGTCAAAAAAAGGGGGCTTCTCTTCCTGCAGGCCGGGCCCTTTAAGACACATGACTTCCAGAGGGTCTCACCATGAATGGAGCACAAGGAGAATCGCATGTAACCAGCCTGACAAGCGGAAGCCTTTGGGCTCTTTAACACAGATTTTCCTCTGTCAACAGAGACTGTCCTCATTAGAAGTTTGGCGGTCCAGAATTTAAGGTGCCGGTAGCAATGTACCCGCACCTTTTCCAGACCGCCAAATTTAAGTATGCCAGTAGGGGCACGGAACTCCCGCCAGGCCTGACCTGCTGAGAGTTCAGGCCCCTACCAGCATACTTTTCATTGAAGCACTGGCACCGTTGCTTCAGGTTTCCCATCCCCATGGAGTCCAATGGGAATGGGAAATAACTGTTCCGCCGCCCATGATATCCTGGTAGCACCGGGATGTCCGGCGGCGGACAGTGTTATGGGGTTGGTAGCAACCTAGCGGATTTTACCGACAACCTCACAATGAGACCTTACGCTGGTCACATGAGCTCTCAGCAACAAGGAGAAACGGGTTGGATACATAACTGTTTTTGAAACCTAGGGCAGCAGATCATTATTTTGGGGAATGAGACTGCATTTAATCACATTTTTGGCACAAAAACCTTCTAAATGTGTGTCCTCTTCCCTGCTAAATACAAGGGCCTCATTACGAGTTTGGCGGCGTAGGGAAAAAGTGCAGGTAATTCCGTTACCTCCAATTTCCCCATATCACCAAATTACAAATTGAAGCAGAATTAACATAATGGGGCTCATTTAAAGTCTGCCGGTCCGGAAACAATGGTGGCGGTAAATTTGCCGCCACTATTGTTTCCAGACCGGCTGATTCCGGGTTCTGCAGGCGGGAGGTGTCACTCCCACCAGGTCTGACCTGGCGGGAGTAACGCCACCCGCCTGCAGGACGGAAATGGAAACACCGGATCTGGCATAGATGGAACCGGTTTTTCATTGTCCCCATCCCCATGGAGTCCTCTGGGACTCCATGGGAATGGGGATTTACAGAATTCTACCTCCGTAATTACCTGATCACTGGGGTTGTAATGCCCCGGTGATTCCGGCAATCACGGAGGCGGAATGGTATTTTGGGTCTGGCGGCAGCCTGCCGGTTTTTCCGGCACGGCTACCGCCGGGCTCGTAATGAGGCCCAATGAGTGGTAATTCCGCCGATTTCTGGAGGAAAAGAAGAGGATGTACCTCCAGTATGATGCTGAAGGTGAATCCTTCACTTTTCCTCCAGCAATTGGCGGTTTTACCTCTTGTAATTCCACCGGTGGTAGTTCTGCCAAAAATCCCCAATGGAGTCCCTTTGGACTCCAGAAAACGGGGATTTGCACCACCTATCACCACTTGTAATCCTGTGGTAAATCCACAGGACCCAAGTGGTGGCAACTGTAAATCCATTTCAGAGGCTTTACCTCCTGAAATCCCTCCAAACTCGTAATGAGGCTCAGACTCCACACCTGCAAAGTGTTTTGAAGCAAACTTCAGTGCTATATAACCGCCCATACATAATATAACGTAGCCTTCTAGGAGTGAATGTGTCTAGGCCTGGAAGCCACCCAGGAAGGCCTGGAGTGTCCATATGCGGGATGTGGTGGCCTCAGCCTGGGCACCTCTTCGGCACATGGGGCCACCAGGGCCCTGCTCACTAGGTGAGCCGCTCCTTCCCGCGGCCGCCCCACACTGTGAGGTGATGAATCTGAACACGGTTCATCCGGTGGAGACCGGAAAGGCTCTGTGCGCCCGCCCTCCTTCCGGCGCGCGCTCAGATCAGACACAATGCGCAGCTGCCCGTCTCCTGCTGTCCTGCGCAGCCCAGGTTTCCATGGAAACTGAGATTAGGCCGACGTGCCTGAATGACATGTATGGTTACCGCGGAAGATGGAGCGACGTGGCGCCGAGGGAAAGAAAGCCACTGCCCTCTTCAAAGATCAGTGCCGCGATAATGCGGTGTTTCAGCATCAGGCTGAATTCATGATACTGTCAAATAACGCATATGCCCCCTGGACTCATAACCCCCTTAAAAGGCATATCCAGTGAATTAAGTTCAAGGTGAACATCATCCGCCAATGGGCTATATTCTGATATGCGTCTGAACCATTAATAGCTTCTGCGTCCCACCACCTCATGTTTACAAGTGGGATATGAGATCAAGGGTTGTGTGGGGAGTCTGTGGGCTCTAGCGCGCCGTGATACGCATTTTAGGGGGTGGATGCCTAAAAAGTTCTCCCAAAGCCTTTAAAAGAGGTGGGGCCATACACACCCAATTAGGTGAAATGAAAGGGAATACATTCGTCCTTAAAATATATATTAGATATAATAAAAATAAATTATACATATATTCATATATAAAAAAAAAACTTCAAATCAAAATAGGTCACGACACCATACAACGAAATCCCATAGATCCATTGAAAGACACCCGTGTTTCTTGTGTACTAATTAACATTGTAATGACAATACTGTGTGTTTCAATAATCAAACCTGTTTGAAAAACAACCTAATTCTAAATGGATTTAACTGATGTTGTAATTATAAACATGACGGATAGAGACATCTACTGGCGGCAAGTAGTATTGTCACTCATCTTAGTATTCAGTCAGTCAAGGCAACTTTATTCGGTTGCTTTGACGTCCTGGATACCCCCGAAACTCCCTAAGTCCCGGGATGTGATCAAGGGGAAGCAGGGGATATGCCTGCAGCCCGCGCTCTCCTTGATCGACATTTTTGGGATTCTTTTACTTTTCACTGCCGTCGTATTCGTCATTTTCTTCCATTTGTTTTTTCCCTCCAAAGTTTTATACGGATGTCATGGAGGCAATGTTGGATAATATTCTGGCTGGGATGGGAAGCCAGTACTAAAATGCAAGAAAAATGGCACAATGCAAACACCCAACATTAGAAGACGTGTTAACCAAAGTACACAGTATTTAAAAAAAGGTATACTGCATGCAGCGACAAAAGGAACAGAAGCAAGTGGTGGAAAGAAAAGTAGTCTGAGCGAACAAAGTCAATCGGAGAGCTACAGGAAAGTAGAATATCACCAAGAGGTGAGAAGGCCCAGAAAAGGGAGGTACAGAAGGGAGGATCAACCGAGATGGACAAGGTTGTATGTCACCCATCCTGGGGCACATGGTACTGCCCAAGGATCTATGTATGGTCACATGGTGATAAGCATTCCGGGCCCACGGCGGTGAGAAACATCGAAGGACAATAGTGGGATGCAGCCCTCCCCAAACAACGGAAAAATAAGGGGACATGGTGGAAAATTGGGCCAGCAGCATTCTGAACAGCTGCTAACAGTCCCTGTAGGGAGTCACGGTTACCCTACCACACAGTAGTCTTGCAAGTACCCAGCCCATATTATCAAGGAGGGTGAGGGTAGCGAGGACAGTAATCCCCGCAGCACCTCCTCCATCTGACATCGTGAGGGAGCGCTACCATCACTAAGCGGGGTGGGGAGGCATCCAAATGAACATGTGTGCAGGCAAGCAGGGGGTGCCCTGAAGAGGGATGGCAGAATGCCCTGTGGCCTCACAGTAACAAGGAAGAAGGCCATGTTAATATTGCTGAACCAGTGTCATCTTGCCAGCAGCCCCACAGCGGAGCCGCCGGACGCTGCCATAGAGACGGTGTATGATATCTCGGAGGGAGGGCATGAAATATCCCGGACATACGAAGTAATGCTGTCCAGAGTATGCAAGGAGCTGCCCCAGTTGAGACAAGAGTGGGAGGAAGAGGCGGGAGAACCCATGCAAGACGGGCAGTGGGAGGGAGCCCAGAGATCCCACAAAAAGGTGTCCAGAAACGCTAGGCTGCAGCAGATGCAGTTGTATGTCACCCATAGGGCATACATGACCCCCCGAAGGATAGCCAGATTTGGAGGTCCAGGGGTACAAAAATACCCCAAGTGTGGGGAGGTGGACGCAGGGATGATCCATATGTTCTGGGCCTGTCCGGAGGTAGGGAGATTTTGGGGGGAGATCCAGCTATGACTTTCTGAGATGGGGATACATTTAGAGGTGGGATCAGTGACAGCATGCATGCTAGGGGGCTTCGCTAGAGCAACAGTGGACCTACCCCATTGAGGAGCGTGGCTCCTGGTGCTTCCAGATGTGTTGGCGCCAACCCTGAACTGTGTGCTCTCCTGTCTTCCCACTAACACCGGATAAGGACTGGGTCGATGTGGCCCCTGGTGCCTCCAAGGTGCGGCTTTACCGGCCCTTGAACACTGTACTGTCCTCAAAAGTTTCCAAAGGAGGTCAGACTGTTGCCTCCCGATAAGGACTAGGTCGATGTGGCCCCTGGTGCCCCCAGGTGCAGCTTTACCGGCCCTTGAACTCTTGACTTCCCCGGAGACACCTCAGGGGAGGGTGGACTGGCACTCTGTGGGCTCGGCGACCGGACACACATCGACTGGGAGCCGGCGGGCCTAAACTGGCCCAGGCCAAGTACTGAGTTGTTGTAGTAAGGGGTGCCAGGTGCGAATGGGGGTGGTGTATCGGTGGGGGAAGGCCCACTCACCCAGGTTAATAAAGGGTGTGCCGATGTGGGGGGGGGTTTCGAGCGTATAACCAGTAACTCACTAACCCAGACCGTCACCCCGTGGACAACCTGGGCCCCTAAATGTGTGAAGCCTAGTAAGAGTGATAGTATTAGTGTTGTTCTGTGCATTGAGTTGTGATTTGTATTTTGTTTTGTTGTTATGAAAAAGGAGGAGTGTTGATTGTCACCCCTCCTGGGGCACATGGTACTGCCCAAGGATCTATGTCTGGTCACATGGTGGCAACCATGTGACCAAGTGAATAAATAGAACAAGCTGTTTCTGGCTCGTCAGTCGATCCTACTCTGACTCCTGCATCTCTTTGGGTGCACCATGCTGGTGCTGCGCAGCGTGCCGTGGGCCTAGCAATGCAGTCCGGCACTAGGACGGTGCCCCTTCTGGGCAACACCGTCCTCTATGCAACTGTCCCCGCCATGTGAACATGGCCTGTTCACCATCCTCGGCCTGGGTCTACATCGAGTGATCCCGACATCATCTGTGGCCCGCTCCGGTGGTCTGGGAGCGGGCCACAACAGACAAGAGAGTGCTACGGGTGTGGAATGCGCAAACACATGCCAGACAACAAGGAACGCCTAGCACTGGGAAGGAAATATGCAAAATGGCAGACAATCAGACATTTTGTGAGCGCATAGCAAAGCGTGTGTGCCAGGGACTGCGTTCTAGTCCTATCAGGGGAATAAAGGAGCCCAACCCCCATGACCTCTAGAAAGTGGTGCGAGGGCAGACCCGCTCCCAGCCTCTTCCTACCTACAGCAGGAAGAGATGCCGGAGACGAAAGGAGAGGCCGGCACAAGACGCCCCTGCTGGACATCTCTCAACTTCTCAAACGTCACCACTCTGGTCACAGACTCGGAGGAGGAGGCAGATGCAAAATTTAGAAATGCAGCGGCTGGGACAGCACAGGCTTCTGCAACGAGAGTAGAGTGCGGCTCCAGCTTGCAGTGTCAGCTGGAGCCCGCACATACAGAAACATCCACTAGCCCACCAGAGAGGCTTTTCATAATAAAGAAAGGCCCCCATAGAGGGCCTAAGTACTATGTAAACAATGTGAGGTGCAGTACTTGCTAATGTAACCACTATGCAGTACATGCCTATGTAACCACTATGTACCTTATTATGCTTGCTCACCGTCTACTGCATACATCTAAATGGTTATCTCTAGTGCCCTGATGCCTGAGGGTTTGTGCTGCGCTATACAAATGAAATAAATAAATACGTTAAGGACAAGTACACTAACCCACCATGGATATTTTAAATGACGGTCTCCAGGAAGACCTGACCAGTCCCTGGGAGCCAATACCGGCTCCCGGTTAAAAATGCAGTTAGACTGCATGAAGAAGGGGCATGGCGTACAAGCCCTTATTAGCCTTGTAAAACTTCCTAAGCCTTCCCCATCACACCCCCTCAAGGAAGGTAGATTATTGGTGAGGGTGAGGTGGCCAATCGGGGGAGGGGTTGGGCTATTTAAAGGGAACCATGGTGATTGTGCGGTGTCGGTTAGTTGGGTGAGGACAGGAGGTATAGGACGACGTCCAAGAGACCAGAGGAGCCAAGATCAAAAAGGGAGTGGAGGCTAGTGGGGAGAAGGGGTCTGTTGGATGTGAGAGAAAGGAGTGTGTGAAATAGCGATAGAGTGCAAGGCAGGAGTAGTTGGGAGTGTTGGTAGTAGCAGGTAGGGGTAGTTGTGGGACGAGTAGAGTGGTAGTGGGAGTAGGAAGTGGTAGTGGGTAGTGAGCGATAGTGACAGTAGCGGTGGTAGGAACGGAGGGGTGATAGTAGCAGAGGAATAGTGGAGGGAAGGAGGTAGCATTGGAGTAAAGAGTGAGGAGAAGATATTATCAGAGACAGTAGTGAGTGGAGGAATTGTGTAGCAGGAGGAAAAGGATGGAGGTAGGCAGAGTATGAGAATTGAGGAACAGCAGATAGCGAGGGGAGAACATCTTGGGGCTCAGTGCAGAGAGGGGTCAGGTTAGATCGTGTTAGAACTCATAGGACCAGGCTACAGTGTTGTGCAACTCAGGTGCGCAGGAGACTCTGCTCGTCGACACGTAATACGTTGTGCCTATGTCCACGCATCCAAACCTTTAAGAACCGAGGATTCAACCCTCTGCAGCAAAGCCCTCGCAGGACAAGGCTGTGGTGTTGTGCCACACAGATGTTTGGCGGCGAAGGGGTAGTGGCACTGAGTGCAATCGCGCAACGCAGCCATCGACCATCAGCGTCCAAAAGGAAAGAAAGGTGCGTGTAGGGGGAGCAGTCACTACTGCTCTCTATTAAACTTCCCTACCTTTGTGTGTACTTCCACATAACCATCCGACTTAAAGTACTCTGTCTCTGTGCAACCCTAGGCTCTCACCTAGCGGTTAGCTATACTTTTTATTTTGTGTCCTTCTCTAGGTCCCTTTCAATTGCGGTCACTGTTGTGCTGTGAACTGTGTCCCATTAGGCTCTCTCCCACTCTCTAGGTTCCCACCTAGCTGGGGGTACCGTTTCTACTGTTGTGTGTCGCCTGTCTGCTCCTCCTGTGTGACCCCCTGCGTATCCTGCGCTGGGCTGCGCTGGGCTTGTGCATCTTTCCATTCCATCTCTCTCTCTCTCTCTCTCTCTCTCTCTCTCTCTCTCTCTCTCTCTCTCTCTCTCTCTCTCTCTCTCTCTCTCTCTCTCTCCCCCTTCCTCCTCCTCCTTCCTCATTGCACCCCCTATGGTGCTCTCCGTTTATTTCCTCTTCTTAAATTCCTACTCTATCTCCTATCCTATCCCTCTCACTAAGTCTGGATTGAAGAAGTTCAAGAGGGACATCCTGGTCTCCAACCCAGGCCTCCCTATCGCTGATACCTACATCAGTGTTTCCTCCAGACAGACTCCCTCCGACATCCTCTTTGTCGTTCCCTCATCAGACCCATGGACCCTCATATGGTCTTGGCTCTCTCTCCTATCCATTCCTTTCCCATTAATGGTGGCACTCGGTGGGAGGCCCTCTTGGTTTCCTTCCACTCATCCAAGATCATCATTAATGTCTATTTGAATGGCGCCGTCTTGGTCCAGGGCCCTCAGCCCAATCTCCTCCTCTTCGACAGGCTTCTTCTGTGTCTTAACTTACTTCCTTCTCCTGCTGCTCCTCTAAGCACCTCTCAGGCTCCTATGCCACTTCCTTTTTCTGCCACCTCTCTGGCACCTTCCTGGCTACTATGCCACCTTCCGCTAAGACCTCTGGCCACTCTCGGGCACCCCCACCTCCGTTTGTACCTAAAGCCTGTACCCCACACCTGAAGTTTATTAAATGTGGCGACCTACCCGACGTCACTACTTTTAACTCTCGCTCTGCTGTCAAACACTCCTCTGACATCTGCCACCTCCTTGAAGAACTTGACCTGGATGTCCTCGCTCTCACGAGAGAGACATGTTTCACGGGCAGCTCTGTCACGAGTTTTGACACTCTATTCCCTGAGTGCTACAAGATCGTCGCTGAAACCAGAACCAACCGACCTGGAGGTGGAGTAGCCCTGATCTTTCCTGAGTGGGTCCCTGCTTCTGTCATTCCTACGCAGGCCTACTCCTCCTTTGAATGCTTGGTTTGCATGCTCTCTGTCCCCCTGGCCTCTCTCTGACTGTGGCCACTATCTACAGGCCACCTGGCCAGATCACCCTCTTCCTCTCAGAGTGGGCTGACCTCTCAATTTCCCCTCCTCAGAGATTTGTATTTGTGTTTGTATTTTATTTATTTGTAGCGCGCGCCAGGCCCAGAGGCAACAGGGCGCGAAAAACATGCAGAACACAGTTGCAGATACATACAATAGAAAGTGAGCTTGGATCAAGCTGTAAACGGTTGCAGGTACATACAGTAGTAAGTGAACTTGGATCAAAGTGTTACATAATCATACAATCTTGAGCCAATTATCAATAAGACAGCATAAGTTAAACAAGGCACAATTTACAATAAGACAGTACAAACAGTGAACTCTGGTTGGAGGCAGAGAACTCTGAGGTCATGACAGAAATATCAAGAGAGTTAGTCATATTTGAGCGAAAAGCCATGATTTGGTTTTCTGCTTGAAGGAGTTGAAGGAGGGCTCAGATTTGATGGCAGTGGGGAGAGAGTTCCAGAGCTTAGAAGCCAAGACAGGGAAGCTCACACCCCCAGCTTTTTGAAGTTTGAATCTGGGCAAAGATAGGCTGTGTGTTTGGGCTATTCTTTGAGGCCGGGTAGATGTGTGGAGAGAAAGGCGGTTGGATAGCTAAAAGGGGGCCTTGTTGGCCAGGAACTTGTGAGTCAAGGCAAGTGCTTTCAATGAAATTCTCTGCTTGACAGGGAGCCAATGTAGATTGGTTCTGAATTCGGAAATATGTTGGTTTCTGGGAATGTTTAATTCTGCTCTGATGGCATTGTTCTGAGTAATTTGCAATTTGTTGAGGTTGGACTGGCTAGTCCCCAAGTAAAGGGCACTATAATAGTCTTATCTTAGACATGATGAGGATTTTTGCCAGAGTGATACTATTGGGGGTGGTCAAAAAAGGTCTGCAAGCTGAAATAAGTTTACAGGTGTATGCCGACGCTGACCTGACTGCGTTTGTTTGTCTCGTCAAGGAAAGTGCAGAGTCGAGATAGATACCTAGTGATTAAGTATCCTTGGAGACCTTAATGACGTTGCCGTCAATGATGAAAGACTGATAGGAGTGATCTAGTTTATTGAGGCGTTGAGCTCCGTCTTGTCATCATTGAGGCAAAGTTCATGGTGGACCATCCACGCCTGGATGACCAGATATACGTCGTTCAATGCTTTGGTGTCAACTGTGTAGTCACCTGTGATGGATATGAGTATTTGGGTGTCATCTGCATAGTTTGTGTAGGAGACACCCAGATAGTCAAACAAGAACATCAAAGAGTGGTTTAGTGCACACATTGTAAAGTGTAGGTGACATGCAGGAGCCTTGAGGGACGCCACAGTGAATCGGAGCAGGGTCAGCAGCGGCTGATGGGGAGAAGACCCTCATGGATCTATTACTTAGTAAAGAGCTGATCCAAGCAGTGGCTGAGTCAGGGAAGTGGGCGGCAGATAAGAGGTGCTGGCACAAGATTTGGTGGTTGACCAAATCAAAGGCAGCGGAAAGGTCTAGAAGTAATAACAGGGCTAATTTCCCGTTGTCTTTCAAGACTTCGATTTGTGTTTTAAGATCTATCAAAGCCGTTTCAGTCCCATGCCTGGGACGGAAGCCAGATTGTCTTAGACCAAGGAGTTTGTTAGATTCCAGATAGTCCTGAATCTGCAGGAAGGCTGCACGGTCTAGTATTTTGAGCATGAAAGGGACGGTGGTGATAGGTCTGTAGTTGGTTGGTATACTCGGGTCTAAGGATGGTTTTTTAAGCAGTGGGATAACCCAGGCGTCCTTAAGATTGTCTGGGACAATACCTGTTTTAAAGGAAGAGTTAATAAAGGCTGTGATAAAGGGGCAAGGTCATGAGCAGATTCCTTAATAATGGGAGCGGGGCAAGAATCGCCTTGGCAGTTAGATGGTTTGATTCTGTTAATAATATCTTCCACTTCAGCAATAGCGAGTGGAGAGAAGGCAAAAGGTTTGAGATTAGGGGAGACCAAGGGAGCAGCCCTTATTGGAGTGGTCTGACGATTATCCAACTGCAGACAGTTTTGTTTGTCTTTGATTTTGGATTGAAGAGGTGACATTTGTTCAGTAATGCTGTCTGCATATTAGCACACCATTTGCTGTCTTTAATACAGGTATCGGGAGGCGTGGCAGGGGATTCGAGTTCCTTTAGGATCTTGCATAATTCTTTAGTGTTTGAATCTGCTTGCATGATACGATTGTTATGACTCCTTTTTAGCGTGGAAGATGGCTTCTTTGTAGTTGAGGGAGGCTAAGATAAAACCATCCTTGTGAGCATCCGATGGATGACTTTTCCACCGAGTTTCAGCGCAGCGTTTAGCTTTGCGGAGCACTCTTAGCTGAGGTGTAAACCAGGAGTTAAGATGCGCGTGTGGTTTAGGCTTTCTAAGTTTAATGGTGGTGATTAAGTTTAAAGCTGTGAGCATGGCGTGATTGTATGTGTCCGCTAGGATTGTAGGATCAGAGCAGGAGTGTGTGACTTTGTTGAGAGTGGGGAGTAAAAGAGGGAGTAATTTCTCGCTAGTTATGTCCCTTTTATTTCTGGTGGGGAGGGCCGCCGCAATAGTTGGAGGATGCGAAAGAAAGGACTGCTTCAATGTTAAAGATAATGATATGGTGGTCCGACCATAAGCAAGGTGCATTAGAGAGTAAGCTAATGTTACAGTTAGCATCAGCTAACCAATCAAGTGTCCTCCCTTTAATATGGGTAGGTTCTCGGATGTGATGGGTGAATCCGAGGTCAGTTAAAGTATTGGCAAGGTCAGTAGCAGTGAGGTCATTTGGGTCAAGGTGTCCCAAGTTGAAGTCTCCTAGGAGAATGATTTGCGAGTTAGTTTTGGATTTATCTTGTAATAAGGAAGCAATCTCATCAGAAAAGGATGATGCTGGGCCAGGTGGTCTATAGATAAGGTGTAATGTGGCCGTTTGGTTAGTAATCTGGAGGTATAGCCAAGGACAGTGCGGGTCCAGAGGCAGCATGTAACCATGACTCAGATATTGCAATGAAGTCAAGCTCTTGAGTCGTGATAAGGTCAGCAATGTCTAGTGCATGGGCAGGGAGAGATCTGGCGTTGATAAGGGCGCCCTTGATCTGTAAAGCTTTGGCTAATGAGGCTGAAGATCTCAACATCCACCTTCTAATGCTTCTAATCCCACCTCTGGGCTCTTCCACAACCTCTGTCATATTCTCTCTCTTTCCATTCTACCATCTGGTCAGACACACTCTGCCAGTCACACCCTGGATGTTCTCATCTCTTCAGACATCCCCCTCTGTAACCCTCTCACCACTCCTCTCTCTTGGACTGACCACTTGCTGCTCTCATCTTACTTGAAACTCTGTCCCTCAGGCTAGGCCTACACCAGCACTGCCACCTACCTTCTCGGTCATTCGGCCCATGAAGCGTGTGTCAGTGGATGCCTTTGCCTCTACTTTTTCTGCTCCTCCTACTGCTGTGGCTGACTCACATTCTGACACAGCTCTCTCTAACCTTCATATTTCCATCTCCAACACTATGGATGCCCTTGCACGTGTCATGAGAATCCGGTTGAAGCCTACCTCCAAGTGCAACTGTTGGTATGAATCTGACCTCGCTGCCCTGAGGCGCAAGTGCAGGGTGGCTGACAGGAAGTGGAGGGCTTCGGGCTCATCCTCTGACAAACTGGGCTTGCTGCCTGCTCCAAAGGCAATGCAGACTCTCTGTCATGTCCAAGAAGAGAGTCCACATCCAAGCCAGTCTCTCTACGGCCTCTAACAACACTGCCAAACTCTTTAAAATCGACAAGGAGCTGGCTAATCCTTCTGCAGTCTCCACCACCCCTGTTCCCTCCCAGGCCCTCTGTACAGCTCTGGCTTCTCACTTCACCACTAAAATTCAGGACACCCTGTCCTCTCTCTCCTCTCCCTCTACCTCTCTCCACCCCCCTCTGGCCGCCTCTCCCTCTCCTCCTCCTTTCTCCTCTTTTTCTCCGACAAGACCGACGATGTTTCTAGACAAGTCTGATCTATGTTTGTTTGTTTGTTTGTTTGTTTTATTACTTGTATTGCACAACAGACCCAGGAGTATAAGGGCGCATTGCATAAGATAACCTCCAGCTTGGTTACATAACAGTTAGAGCACCTACATACATAACACATACATAATACAATCATTATACATAGCATATCAATGGCACACGCATAAGTTGCAGGAAAAGACCCTGCATGTACAACGAACCCTACGGGTAAAATGGGTATATACAAATATACATAGTTAGTCAGGCGAAGGTGGACAGGGAGAAGCAGTCAAAGCCGGAATAAAGCTAAGCCTTATGTATCTGAGTCTTTAATCCACCTTATGAGGCTCTGATGGAATTTGAGGTAAGGTTGATCTGTTCTCAGAGGGGGAGGTAAGGAGTTCCAGAGTTGAGCAGCTTTGACTTGGAAGCTGCATCCTCCGACTCTGGCAAGTTTAAATCTAGGTAGTGTAATGCAGTTGGTGTTAGAAGATCTGGTGGATCTTGTCGGATTTATTCTGGTGAGTCTCTCAGAGAGATAGCAAGGTGAGGCATTGTTTAAGCATTTATGTACAAGTGAAGCAACTTTTAATTGGATTTTCTCGTGAGTCGAAAGCCAATTATTGGCTCTTCTGGTATCAGAGATATGGTCTCTTATGGAGATTCCTAGTGCTGCTCTGAGAGCATTATTCTGAAGGAGTTGGATTCTCTTGATGGTTTCCTTTTTGGCCCCAATGTAAAGAGAGTTACAGTAATCCAACTGTGATAGAATGAGTGCTCTAGCCAGGGTGATGTAGCTATTATTGGACAGGAAGGGTTTACCTGCTCTTATCAGTTTGCAGGTATATGCGGTGGCGGAAGCCATCACATTGACCTGTTTATTGAAGGACAATGTAGCGTCAAGATAGAAACCCAAGGTTTTCACCTCATGCGCAGTGGTAATAAGGTTGTTATCAATGTTGAAGGTGGAATAGTTGGGTCCTAATTTTTTAAGAGTGAAGGAAGTGCCCAGGATGATAATCTCCGTTTTATCATCATTCAGGAATAGTCCATGGGTGGCCATCCATGCCTGAATGATAAGATACACCCTATTCACCGAAGCCATATCCTTGTCATAATCACCAGTAAGTGGTAGAAGAATCTGTTTATCATCTGCATAGTTGGTGTAGGTGATACCGAGAGAATCCGGATCATCGAAAAGGGGCTTCATGAAAATATTGTATAGGGTGGGAGAAACACATGAGCCCTGGGGCACTCCTCATGTAATAGGGGTGGGGTCTGCAACGGCAGTAGTGGAAAAGACTGTCATGGTCCTATTGTTGAGAAAGGATTTTATCCCGGTTATGGCTTCTTCAGAGAAGTGGGCAGCTGAATCTAGATGCCTGAATAGGACCTTGTGGTCGACAAGGTCGAATGCAGCTGATAAGTCTAATAGGAGGAGTAGGGCAGACTTCCCTTTATCCCTAAGCTCATCAATCTGGGCCTTTAGGTCTATTAAGGCAGTTTCAGTCCCGTGCTGGGGTCGGAAACCAGACTGGCATGATCCTAACAAGTGGTTGGCTTCTAGGTGTTTTTGTATTTGTAGGTACGCCATTTTATCTAAGATTTTTAGAAGAAAGGTACTGTTGTTATTGGCGGTAGTTCGTAGGTATGGCATGGTCTATGGTCTGTTTTCAAGTAGAGGGAGCACCCAATATTCTTTAAGGTTACTTGGTACGGATCCCGTGGCAAACGAAGCATTCATAAGTTTCGAGATAAAGGGAGCCAGGTCCCTGGCTGCATCCTTTGTCAGTTGGGCTGGGCATTGGTCGCCTTGACAGTTGGAAGATTTGAGCAATAATATGATTTTCTCTGTCTCAATAATAGACACTTTGGAGAACTTGAAAGAGGGGCAAGTACTGATTTTAGGAGGTGTGGTAAGAATTTTGGGTGGTGTAGTTGGAATCAGTGACACTGTTTTTTGGCAATTTTGGCCTGAAGAGTTGTGACTTTGTTGACAAGTGCTTGCTGTATGTTGGAGCACCATGATTTGTCTAACACAGTTATCTATCACTGGGATGGGCGATCCTATTTCTTTCAAGATAACAAAGAGTTCCTTTATACTTGAGTTGACTTGGGATATTCTGGCGTTTCCTGTTTTGCCACCAATATTTCTTTTTTTTATAGAGGGTTGTTCTATCCTTGAGGTTAATTTTATTCTCTTCAAGAGGGTCATGTTCTCCATGCAACCTCCCATTGTCTTTTTTTGGTATGTAAAGTTTTCAGGTAAGGTGTGTACCAAGAATTGAGTTGGGCTTTAGGTTTGGTTTGTCTCATTTTAAGCAGTGCTATTGAGTCAAGTGTGGTGGACATTGTGTTATTAAACTCGTTCACAAGGGCTTCAGGGCCCAAGTTTTCTGGCAATGAGTTGAGTTTAGGTAAAATCAGGGGGAGTAGATTATCCGGGATGATGATTTTTTTTATTTCTAGTCGGAATAGGTGGAGCCAACAGGGTGGGGGTGGAAGTAGGTCGATTGGTAGCTAGTGAGAATATTATAAGGTGATTGGCTTTCCAGATCTGGGGAGAGATAGAAGAGATAGAGACATTACAGTTGTAGTCTGCGACCCAGTCAAGTATTCTCCCTTTGTTGTGGGTAGGGTGGAGTACTCTTTGGGATATGCCTAATTCTTTAAGAATATTGGCCACGCTGGTTGTGTGAAGGTCATAGGGGTCATTGAAACCCAGATTAAAGTCTCTTAGGAGAATAACCTGTGAGGAGTTTTTTAGGTTATTGGACAAGATGGCCGAGATGTCCTCCTCAAAGGTTCCAATAGGGCCTGGAGGCCTGTATACCAAATGTATTGTTAAGGTCTGAGAGTTGTTAATAGATAACTTGGCTGTGAGATTTTCGCAAGATTTGATGTCATTAGATGGAGCTAGTCTAATTGACAGATTGGATTTGATAATAAAGGCTATACCTCCTCCGCGGGCATCAATTCTATCTGATCTTAAGATAGTATATCCATTAGGAATAGCTAGCATAAGGGCTGGTCCTGCAGCAGCATGTAACCATGATTCTGTGATAGCCAAAAAGTCAAAATGTTCACTCTGGATAAGGTCTGAAAGCTCAATAGCATGAGTTACCTTGGATCTAGCGTTAATTAAGGCACCTTTAAGGTGTGGGGTGGTAGTTTGTGTACAGGGGGTACCTGTAGATTGGGTCGTAGAGCTAATGTGTGTGTGTACCTTATGAAGTCTTTTTACACCTTTGCTAGGAATTATTAGTGGTTCGTATAGTTTAGCTAGTCTAGAGCGAAGTCTAGCATTTCTAAGAATAGTGTTGCATGTTTGGGTGTCATATGTAGGATTTTGCTGACATCCCACATGAATGCAGGGGTTGAACAATGATGGGGTTGGTGTCTGAGTCATGGTGGGATAGTAGGCAGAGAGATGGTGGGGAGCTAACTGTATTCTATCTATACAGGCAAAGATTGTGAGCAATATAAGGAGGAATAGGAGATCTCCTAAGGCATACATCTTGTGGTAGCACAGTAGGGCTAGTGGTATTGTAGTGTAGTGTAGGACCATATGAGGTGCAGGAGCAGGATAGGCTAGAGGTCTGTACAACATGTGTGTAGACTGGTTAGTTGCTTGGTGTACATAGGAGTAAGGGCTAATGTTAATGTTAATGTTAAAGGATATTTGTACCACGCACTATCACCACCGGAGTGGTCCCCTGACGCTCTGGTGGCTCTGAAAGAGGGAGGGAGGGTGAATTAGAGGGAATAAGCTGGAAAAGTGCAAGAGAGCAGTGATGTGCTGATGGCAGCCTCAGCCTGGTGGGTCCGTCGGCTGGGCTTGGGGTGTTTTACGGTCGGCAGTCATCGTGTGCTGTTGTGCAAGTCTATGAGGGGTTTGTTTTGTTGTTGCAATGTAGTGAAGTTAGTGCGGATTGCTGCGTTTTAGGCTTGTGGTTGTGTTTGGTTAGAGTTTGAGAAATGTATGCAGAGTGATGAAATTGTTAGTGGATTGGTTAGTTGGCATTGCTATCCTTGCAGTTATGTATGTCTAATGTTTGCTATCATTCACCATTCCATCGTTGCTAATTTTCAATATTCTGTCTAGATGTGAGTCAGGCTAGTGATCACGATTCCAATCAAGTGTTGCACATACCATCATTCACAGTTTCATCCAAGTGTGGCACATGCCAACATTCACATTTCCATCCAGATGCGACACAAGCTAAAGTTAAGAATTCCATCTAAGTGTGGCGCATGCTAACATTCACATTTCTATCTAGATGCGATGCAGGCTAAAGTTAAGAATTCCATCTAAGTGTGGCGCATGCTAACATTCACATTTCTATCTAGATGCGACGCAGGCTAAAGTTAAGAATTCCATTTAAGTGTGGTACATGCTAATATTCATAATCCTGTCTAGATGTGACGCAAGCTAAAGTTAAGAATTCCATCTAAGTGTGGTACATGCTAATATCCATAATCCGGTCTAGATGTGACGCAAGCTTAACCCCTTAAGTGCCAAGGACGAGATATCTCGTCCTTGGCAACAGGGAGGTAATCCCAAGGACAAGATACCTCGCCCTTGGCACTTTAGGGGTTAAGTTAAGAATTCCATCTCAGTGTGGTACATGCTAATATTCATAATCCCGTCTAGATATGAAGCAAGCTAAAGTTAAGAATTTCATTTAAGTGTGGTACATGCCAATATTCATAATCCTGTCTAGATGTGACGCAAGCTAACGTTAAGAATTTCATCTAAGTGTGGCTCATGCTAACATTCACATTTCTATCTAGATGTGACGCAAGCTAACGTTAAGAATTCCATCTAAGTGTGGTACATGCTAATATTCATAATCCCGTCTAGATGTGACGCAAGCTAATGTTAAGAATTCTATCCAGGTCTGGCACATGTTAACATTGTTACACCTGTCTAAAGATGACATGGGCTAATCTTAACATTTCTGTATAGGTGTGGCACTAGTTAACATTGTCTAGTGTGTTAGTGCTTAATGCAATGCAACATTTACCGCCAGGCCAAGAATGGAATTAGGCTTGTGGTCACAAATCTCTCTATAAATGCATGGCGTAATTCTATGGCAGTCTACGTTATGGAGAGGTGAGGTAGAGTGGTGAGGGCTTTCTGGAGTAGAGTAATTGCTCTACACCCCACCCATGCCACACTTACAGTTTTGTTGGTGTCTGTTGGCTGCTGGCTTCCTTTGCTTCCCCTAATGCCAAGTACAACCAGCAATATAGGGTGATACAGTATACATACAATACCATAAAGATAGGCTGAAATCGGTTAAGGTTACCAGATATAAGTAATATAATGTCAAATCAGTAGGCTAGTTTAGGTTATAGGCAGCAAGTAATACAATATACACTGGGTGCAGTGAGCATAGGATACTTGCGAATATTTTAAGGCAGGAGGGCCAGAATCAGGTGCCAGAGGCAGTAGAGTGAGCTAAATCAGATTATGCCAACATCATAAGTACTTCATTCAGATCGAAAATGTGCATATGTAGACAGGAGACTGGTCTTGTATCTGCCAGTATTTTAAAGCAATCGCATGGAAGGCACACTAAGGTGTTACTACTTGGCCATACAGTAAAATGATAAAAGTTTGAACAGCCGTGAGTATTAAGTCTGGCTTGGGATGGCGTCTGAAAGGCACAAATAAATTACAATGTTTCCCGGGACTTAGGTGGGCAGTTTACCTTGTAAGACATATCAATATATGTTATGCAGCTCAATGTGGCCATCAATGTACATAGGGCAATAACGAGCACTGCAACGGTAATTGCACGACATACAATTTAAGTAGTTATGTGAGAATACAATTGAACAAACATTAAGTAGCAAGCAATGATATGCAAACCAGAATGATGGATTAATAGGATAGGTAATAGATAAGGAAGGCACCCGTGACACGGGCCGTGGTTTGTCTATAGCAAAGATACGCCGTGAGTGGGCGGAATGCACCTCGTTAGAGACGTTGGTGGGGGGCCGAGTGGGTTCACTAGAATAGCATATAATCGTAATGCGGGGATGACGCGGTGGAGACTGATCGGGAGCAGAGTCAGGCGCTGGCGTATAGGCGGACAATCTCTTACCTCGCTCCTTAGGGAGTCCTTAGAGAATGGTGGATGTCATGCAGCGTAGTAGCGCAACCAGAGCGCTAACAGTAGCTAACGGGCCTTATGCTGGCCTTAGCTGGGGCCGACTTCCGCCTGCCGGCAGATGTTCGCAAAACGTATTCCTCACGTTGCCTGCCAACGAGGGGAAGCTACGCCTCGTTCTGAGGCCGCATTGCGCCCAACATTTTGGAAAAGGGCAAGTCGGCGCGATGCTGTGCAGAGGCTTTCATAAACAAAGAGGGGTAAATGCTGAAGCTGGCTATATATCCGTGACCAGAGGGTAGTTGGATGGTGGCATACGGGTCTGCTCACCAGTAGAGGCAGCTAGTAGGCCCAACTCGTGGTGGGATCGGCGTTGCAGCAGATGATGGTATCTCCGATCTTGGGCATGGATGCAGGGAAGCTGGTGGGGGCTCCAGCCCATGAAAATGTTGTCCAAACAGGTGCTTTCCTGCTCCTCCAGAACCATCAAGAACCACATTGACACCCTCGCTCTAGCCTTGGCCGATTTCTGCAATCACTCTTTCTCCACTGGATCCTTCCCCTCCTCAAGCACTCCCTTGTGCACCCCAGCCTTGAAAAGCCTTCTGCCGATTCTGCCTGTCCAGCAAACTATCGCCCGATCTCTATCACCTCTTTGCTGGGCAAACTCCTGGAAAACCTGGCCATCTCCCAGCTTACACTCCACACTGAATCTGTTGGTTATCGCCATGACCATCAGTCTGGCTTCGGAGCAGGCACGGAAACTGCTCTCCTGAACACCAGTGAAGATCTTCTCACTAATCTTGAGTCTAGCCGTCCTTCTGTCCTCATCCTCCTTGACCTTTCCTCTGCCTTTGACATGGTCAATCACACAATCCTGATCAAACGACTCTGAGAACGGTTTGAGTGTGTTTGCCAGAATTTCTTTTGTTCGCGGCAAACTGACTGCAATGTATCTGCCCGGGGCCCAAATTAAACACACATGCATTCTTTCCTGTCCCCAGCCTCCAATTCTAAGGAAGCAGGGGACACCTGCACCCTGAAATTGCAAAATATCAAACATAGGGAGCAGGGGACACCCCCGCAACCCTTGATCCCCAGGGTTGGTATTTTGCAATATATGCGACCAAATTGCCCGAAAGGCCAAATCACCCATGCAAAATTTGATAAAATTGGTCATTAGGTCAATTGTTTTAGGTTAAATAGGCTAATACAGTGAGAACCTGGGTGAAGTCTTACTCCCAAGAGCCCTTTAAGACAAGGTAGCAATACTCGCGGGCTGATGGGTATGCAGAAGTTACTCAAACATCAATAATCAAAATGACTCAGGAAGTTTGGCAAAGTGCGCTTCTGTTTTAATATCAATTGTCTAAAACAGGGAGTACAACGGGCATCATCCGACACCGCACAGCTCGATCTACAAACATTTCATAAAAAACAGTTCTTTTATAACAAAAATGTGTCACTGCTGACGTCATACTATGTGGCAAACTACAAAACGTATGAGTACCTGTGGTTGGCTCTCAGTGAACATCTATGTATATGTTTTATATAGCCACTGGTTATGATTGGGTACCTAAATCAGATGGGCATCAACCCCCAATAACTGGTCATCATTGTTGTCACTAAATACACAACAATCAATTGGTTCTTCAAACTATAGGGCTCTTCATTACACAGCCCACTATGATTGGTTTGGCACCCTTGTACCCCTGTAGAATCTTCCACATGCTAGCAGCATGCAGGCTACCATCCCAGGTGCATGGGAGCTCAGCGTGATCATGCCTCCACTACAGTTAATCCACTATCCATCAACACTCCTTTAGTCTGTCAGACAATTAGGGTTTTGAACTTGGCCTTGTAACTGTTTACTTCGTCTGGGAAATATAGCTTCATTATGGCCTTCATTCCGAGTTTGGAGGTAAGTAACGTCCCTTCCCAGCATGGTGCAAATAGCGTGTCTGTGCTGGCACCAGTCCACTAATAAAGGACTATTACGACTTCGCGGGCACAAGCTTTGCGCCATGCCGGTAAGGTACCTAGCGCCATGCCGCAAAAGGCTCCCAAAAAGCCCTTACCGGCATGAAGCTAGGCGCAGATTACACTTCCGCCATGCGTCATTAGCGGTGACCGTAATTAGCGGACACTGCTATTTACAGTCACTGCTAAATAGCAGAACCGGAAATAGCGTCATCTCACAGGAACGGGAAGGAGCACGGCGGCCATCTTGAAAAACACAATCCATTGCCATCCAGAGCTCACAGGACCCCTGGGAGACTGCTGATCTACTGAAAAGTACCCCTTACAAGCCAAGAATGCCTAAAGCTCTGAAGAAGGGACCTGCCCGTCTCCGAAAGGAGAGATTTAACCAGGATGAACTGCAGATGTTTGTGGACACTTTGCATGCTCATGCAGGCTCAGTCTTCAGCAGCAACATGAGGAGGGAGGCAGTGCTGCGTAAAAAGGAGATCTGGGCACTTGTTGCCCAGACGGTTAGTGCAGTGGGCAACACACCCCGCACCGTTAAGGATTGCCGTAAGCGGTGGGATGATCTGCACCTAAGGGTGCGCAACATATTATCGGTAAATCGCACCCAGGCCATGGAAACCGGAGGAGGACCAAGTTCACCCATAATCACCCTGTGGGAGGACACATGTGCAAGCATGATTTGCCCTGAATCGATTGAAGGCATAGGAGAGATGGAGTGTGGCGCCACAACATTTGCTGATGGAGGTGAGTATCCAAAGTAAACACTGCTAAGCCAAATCTGATGAAAGTCAATGCCAATCTCTGTCCAAAGAGTCACGCCATGGTCGGCCACACACACACACACACTCCCTGTAAAGTATGCCGAAGCAAGTGAGACACATGCTGATACCTGCTGCGAGGCCATATCGTACATGACACATACCACACAAAGTAGGAAATTCCACGAGGCACACAGCGTGCATGACCAAAATAGTGTTTGTTTTTTTGGCTTATGTAGCGCTTTATACCAAGCGCTACACATTTACAACAACAGGATACATTTAATATGACAATAACAATAACAAGAAGCGAATTACAATTTTGATTCAGTCAACAAAACAGCATGTAGAGCAATATGACAGAGGGAAGATGGAGAGAAGTGGAGCAAAGCTAGGAGGGAGAGGGGGGAGAAGGAGGAGGCAGGAAGGGGTTGAGGGCGAGAATGTGGTGGGGGAAAAGGGAGAGGCTTAATGGGGGGAAGGGAGGGACAAAGAGGGTGTTGGGGGCTTCTCCAGGTCACCGGGCAGCCCCATACTCAGGTCGGGGGGCACCCGACAGGACGCACTAGGGCGGCGTTCACGCCGCAGACTCATGGGTGGGGTTTCATCCCACCCACTCCGGGACACCGGAGCTCCACACGTGGCCGGGGGCACCCAGCGCACCGCAGCCCTGGCTCTGAGGGCACCCAGGCCGGGGTCGCCACCCTAGCCCGCCTCACAGGGCAGGGTGGACCGACAGGGATGGCGTTGCCCGGCAGGGGCACCGTCCAGACGGCGTTGCCCGGCAGGGGCACCGTCCTCAAGCTGGGCCCCGTCCTTGGGCCCAGCTACTACGGTGCAGCACCAGCATGGTGCTGACAAAGGAACGACACCGGAGCCTCAAGATGGAGTGACTGACGAGCCGGAAGCGGCTCGCTTCTTTTATTATGTTGGTCACGTGACTACTGCCACGTGACCCATTACAACATCCTGGGAGCTGCCATGCTCCCAGGAGGGGTTACCATGCAACACCACTCCATTTTTTAATAACAACAAAACGAATTTACAAACACTACACACCACTACTCCTAGAACCACTCTACTAATACACCCTTTATTAACCTGGGTGAGTGGTTTCACTATTCCACAACACTGATGCGAGCTACTGGCACCACAGGACGCTCTGCCCACCGATAGGGCCATGTTACGCAACCCAGTCTCTGCAGGCCCCGCGTCTTCGGTGGGGGGTCAGTGACAATGTACATATTCCGCCATCGTGGAGCTGCAGGAGGCCAGCTTGAGTCCGCACCAAGGTCCCCTTGGACCATCACCAGAGTCACGCAGGCTGGCAAAGTCGCACCTGGGAGCACCAGGGGCCATATCGGCCTAGTCTGTAGGTGGATGAACTCAAGACCGGATGCCGGTGGGAGCCAGATGGTTGCACTGTTCCGGGGCCGACCCCACTGCACCATACTGGCCAGGTCCATGATCTGGGGCGCCTGTGATGGCATCCTGGCGGCGGGCCCCTTATTGCACTTCCCATCCCTCATGGGGCAGATGACAGGAAAACACTGGAGGCAAGGTGATCATTGTGCCCCTTACTTTGTCCCTTGCAGCGGGGGGGAAAACAGTGCACCCGTCCTCCCCCTCGTGGGCCAAGACACCAAACATCTCCTTCTCCATGGGGTGGAGGGGCAGCGCCCGCTCAGTGCTGCACGGGCCGGGGAAGTTTTCCTTCTGTGGTACGGCCGCCACCCAACCTTCCGTCTCTGCTCTGAGATGGAGCATTCCTGCCTTAATCACCCGAGGGGCCCTGGTCTGGTATGGGGCCAGCGCAGTTCTTCTCCACGGGCGGGGATGCACCCACGCCGCAGCGCCGCCTTCCCTTTGTTTCCTGCGGCCGAGCCCGCGGGCAGTCCCCCGTCAGATGGGGAGGGGGCAGCTCACACTGCCACCTTGTCTTCCCAGTGCGGGCGACGCCGCAGACCACTTCTCCACAGGGTTGGGGGCATCCTAGGGCAGCGACCAAACCCTCCCCACGCGGCAGATGCCGCTTGCTTCCTGCAGACAAGGAGGGGGGGCAGCCGCTCGGTGTCTCCTCCTTCACAGGCACCAGCCCGCCTTTCCTTTGTCACGGCACAAAGCCGCATCTTCCTCCACACAGCAGAGACGGGGAGGTAGCACCAGTCTTGTTTCGTTTGCGGGCCCAGTTCGAGTTGGGCCCGGATCATTGTTTGCCATACGGCGATGTATGCCGCTCTTCATACCCGCGGCTTGCCACCTCATTGCGGTACAGGGCGGCACAGTTCTTTTCCTCAGCTCCGATTAGAGCACTTTCCATTTTTTTCCTTCCCCGCTCCGGTCCGGAGCACACTTCGGTCCCTAGGGTGGGTACGGGGGAAAAGTGGCACTGGGCCCACCTCGTGTTGGGGGCCGGAGCTCACCTGCAGCCAACACCGCCTGGCAGCCCCCTTCCCAGGGGATGGTTGCCCATCTCCTCGCGGCAGGCACTGCGCGTACAGCTGCACCAGTGGGGGAAAGAGCAGCATCTCACACAGATAACGCTGCTTTCCTTGTGTTCTTTCGCGGGCCCAGTTGGAGTTGGGCCCGCATCAATCTTTTCTTGTGGCAATGTTTGCCGCTCCTCACTGGTGGGGGCGGGGCAGCGCCTCCCCTTCCTCCTTTGGCGCACCTCGCCGCGGCGGGTACAGGGTAAAACAGCACCCCTGTTTCGGCTCAACCGCCGCCTGCATAATCGTTCCAGGGGCACGGATCCACACCCCCGGGGCCCGCCTCAGCTGTTTCTCCCCTTCCTTATTGTGGCAGAGTCCGCATCCAAGGTGGGGGAGGGGCGCAGCCACCCATACGGCCGATGCTGCAGAATTCTTCCGTCTCCTTTCGGGGACAGGCAGGCAGCTCGCCCACCATCTTATCTTCACGGGCCCAGTTTGAGGTGGGCCCACCTCACCATCTCATCGTCGGGGCACGCGGGGCCCGTATCCTCTTCGCCATTGTTGGGGGCTGCTCCTGGTCACCGGGCAGCCCCATACTCAGGTCGGGGGGCACCCGAAAGGATGCACTAGGGTGGCGTTCACGCCGCAGACTCATCGGTGGGGGTCATCCCACCCGCTCCGGGACACCGGAGCTCCACATTTGGCCAGGGGCACCCAGCGCTCCGCGGACCCGTCTCTGAGGGCACCGAGGCAGGGGTCGGAACCCTAGCCCACCTCACAGGGCAGAGTGGACCCACAGGGATGGCGTTGCCCGGCAGGGGCACCGTCCGGACGGCGTTGCCCGGCAGGGGCACCGTCCTCGAGCTGGGCCCTGTCCTTGGCTACTGCCACGTGACCCATTACAACATCCTGGGACCTACCATGCTCCCAGGAGGGGTTACCATGCAACAGAGGGGAAGGGAGGGAGAGTGGGAGAGGGGAGAGGGAGGGGCATCATGGCGGGAATGGAGAAGGAGGGATTTAAGGGACGTGCGGAAAGAGGAAAAGGTAGGAATAGAGCAGATTGAGAGAGGTAAGGAGTTCCAGTGAAGGGCCAGGAGTTGGAAGGAGTGGAAACAAGAGGAGGCACAAGGGGATGGGGGAACAGTGAGGAGGAAGTGGTCAGCGGAACTAAGGGAGTGAGAGGGGGTGTAGAAAGAGAGAAGGGAAGAGAGATAAGGGGGAACAAGATCGTGGAGAGATTTAAATACTAGGCAGAGAAAAAGAAATTTAAGTTGAGAGTGAAAGGGGAGCCAACCAATGGAGGATAAGGAAGCGGGATGGAGTCACGGGGGGAGAGGGGACAAGGGTACGGATGGCAGAGTGATAGATAGATTTAAGGAGGGCAAGATGAGAAGAAGGTAGACCAAAAAGTAAGGAGGAGTAGTAGAAGAGACGAGAAAAGATAAGGGGGGAAGAGAAGGAAAGAATGAGTTGTGTGTCGTCGGCATAGAAATGATGAGAGATGCCAAATGAGGAGATAAGAGGGGCAAGGAGGGAGGTGTAGAGCGAGAATAGGAAATGACCAAGCACCGAGCCTTGGGGAACTCCATAAACGAGAGGGTGGGTGGAGAGGAGCGGCCACCCCAGGAAACAGTAAAAGAGCGGGCGGAGAGGTAAGAGGATGCCAGAGAGGTAGTGAGCATGTCAGACAGCACTGTTCCTGGCCAACATGAGTGACACTGACATATGGCTGCATTCACCAACCATGTATGAAATGACGTGCCCTTCCCAACACAAATGCCTATTACCCACAATTGTGTGGATGAGCAATTGTCCCAATGTATGTATGATGCCTATCCAAACATCACTCATGCCGTCCCTCTCTTCCACCCCCATAGGCAGTGAGCATGACAGCGAAGAGCCACACCCAGTAAGAGGTCCCAGGAGGACAGCAACCGTCAGTCTACTTCCAGGGGGCGCCATGTCCCAGCAAGCAAGCCACCGCAGGGACACATAGCACCTGCACCACCAAGGCTCGTGGAGTGCGCACCAGCCCCACTCCCCCCCACCCACTGTTCTGCCTGGAGACACCTGTCAGACACCCCATTCAGAGGAGTCCAGGGTGGCTGGGGAGGTGGCAGCCATGGCACCCCTCACAGTGGAAGACAGCCAGGATGACATCTGGGGCACCATTGAGGATCATACAATGGATGTGGTCCACACCCTAACCCAAATTGCATCCCCCCAGGTATCTATGAGCGATACCGTTAACACCAACACCCCAGAGCAGTTTGCACATGACGACACCCAGGGACCAATCAGTCCAGTATCCAGTGTTTGGGAGGATGAGCAGGCTGGGCATGCCAGCCACATACCCAGCACACCCACAGGTGCAGCCGCAGGACCACAGCAGGCCGACGTGCTCACTGTACTCATCCGGGAATTTGTAGAGGACAACCGTCAGGCCAGACTTGAGTGGCGTACAGAGTTGTCAGCACTGGGCCGGTCCTTTACAGACAACACCAATCACCTCTGCGAGGAGGTCTTGGCCCTCCGGCAGGTGCTAGAGCGCATTGCTGATGCCTTGCAAGCAGGTCGTCCCGCCCCACCGCCTCAGCAGGAGGCCAAACCATCCTCCAGGAGTTCAACCCAACCCAAACCAGCCCGCTCCGCCGGTCGGTCCGTGCACTGCGCCGACGGGACATGCCACCCCCTGGCTCTGGGAGTGCCGAGTGAATGTAATGGCAGCCTCATGTAGGCTTCGTGGACTCAATGGGACTTGTCTGGGGGAGTTGTGGGGGGAGGGGGAGAGGGGGGAGCGTGTGTGGGGGAGTTGTGGGGGGAGGGGAGAGCGTGTGTGGGGGAGTTGGGGGGGGAGGGGAGGGTGTGTGGGGGAGTTGTGGGGGGAGGGGGGAAGAGGGTGTGTGGCCGAGTTGTGGGGGGAGGGGGTGAGGGTGGTGGAGGGTTTTGACACTTAAGTTACTATTGTTACATTCAATACACCAGTTGTGTGAAAAAGAAGACCTGAGTGGACATTCATCATTGCGCATGTGTCATTTAATCATTCACAGTGCATACTGTACATGTACCCCCACACCCAGTGCCCTATGTCCAAACATTATGTCCCCCTCTGCTGACATGTGTGTCAGAAATATTATGCGATCAATGACTGCCGCACAGCATGTCCCTCCTGTGCATCGGCACCGTGATGAGGTCCTGCTACATCTTCCTCCTCCCCTTCATCATCATCAGGTGGTAGCATTTCCATGTCAGGGGGCAGGGGCACGTTCCGGCGGATGCACATATTGTGCAGCATTACACATGCCATGGCGATCTTGGCCACCTTCTCATGCCTGTAGAGGAGTGCCCCACCCGACCGGCTGAGGCAGTGAAATCGTGCCTGCAACAGGCCAAAGGTCTGCTCGATGACCACACGTGTACGAGTATGGGAACGATTGTAGTCCTCCTCGTGCCTGTTCTGTGGGTTTCGGACAGGGGTGAGGAGCCACAGCTTCAAGGGATAGCCACTATCACCTGTATGAGATAAAAATGAAGGTAAATGGCAGGGGAATCATGAAGGACAGCTGTACTAGTCACCCATGCCTGCAGTTTATGGTTGCCCATATGCACATTTCCCTGGATGCATTGCTGCCATTTACTGTCCCTCCATGTGTCCTGTGCCATGGTGTGGGTTTCATCTTCATGATGATGGTGTGCACTGACGTCTAGTTGCACATGCATGGTGTATGCATACAGCTGTGTAAGTGTCAAAATAGTGAGGTGTTGTGTCCTGTGAGATTTGGCAGTAGTCTGTGCAATAATGGGCAATCAGCATTGACATTCCCATGGTGACATGCAGCACTCCTGTGATTGTGGCAGCCCTGTGCCGGACTATGGATTCCCTAGTAGGTTCAGTATGATGCACTCCCAGGGATGCTTGTCCTGTGTGGTGATATGGTGGTGACATCAACATGGTGCATATGCACTGCATGGTGCAGGATGGTGTTACGGAGGGTGAGGGCCGCTGATGGGTGGTGCACGTGCCGTGGGGTGGTTTCCTGTTAGTCATGTCGTGATAGGTATAAACCTTACTTCATTCATATTGTATTTTTGTGTCTTGTACGGTATGTGATGGTTTGGGGCAAGATTTGGTGATGTGCACATCGTGCAGTCTCATCAACATTGGCAGCATGGTGGTGTGTGCATCTCTCCCCCCTTTTCAATGCCATGTGCCCGTCCTGCTACTCACCAAGCAGCCAGGCACGTCGTCCAGCATGTCGCTCCATGTAGCATGGTAGCGTGGAGTTCCGCAGGACCAAAGAGTCATGAGTTGATCCGGGATATCGTGTGATGATCTTGCTGGCGTTGCATACCATCTGCACATTGATGGAGCGGTATTGCTTGCGGTACACCACCTCCATGGCATGCGGGACCACCAACTCCACGTGGGTGCAGTCGAGGGCACCTACACAATTTGGCATGCCTGCCAGTGCATAGAAGGCAACTTTTGTATCGAATATCTCCTGGGGAGTCCGTGGTAAGGATATGTAGTCCCTTGTGTGCTTGAGGAGGGCATCCAGCACTTGGTTCAGGATCCGGGAAAATAAGGGTTGTGATATGCCATGTGATATGCCATGCATGTGCCCCACTGTGTGCTGGTAGGTGCCTGTGGCATGGAAGTGGAGCACAGACACTACTTTCAGTAGAGGGGGGATGGTGGTGCGTATTTCAATGAGGCTCACTATATCGTCGTATCAGGTCCACTATGGTGGTGATGGTGTCCCGGTCCACACGGTACAGGGTGTGGATCTGCTCAGGGGTTAGGTTGAAGGGAGTGGCTCTGATGCGAGGGATTGGGGGCTGCCGGCGTGGTAACGGTGGCTGCACTGGTGGGGCATGCTGGGCCTGTCTCACCCTTCTCCTCCTGCGTCTCCTCTGTGGTGGCAGCTGTTGTTGTTGTTGTTGTTGTTGATGTTGAGGCATTGCAAGCAGGTCCTCCAGCTCCAGTAATGCTACTACTATTGGTATCTTGCTGTGGGAGCGGGAGTGGGAGAAGGTGTGGTGTGTGGGTGTGCTCCTTTTGTACTGGGCCTGACTCCATTGTCTCCACCTGTGCTTATTGTGTACACCTATGGCAGTTGAAAATACTGCTCAGGGCTCTTTACGGCATGTCGGCAATGCCGGTATTTACGCCATGTCAGTAGGCACTTTTTCCACCTTCATGAGGCCGTTATTTGCATGTCCGCCTCACTTGTGATCTACTCCGGTTTACGGCATGGCGCTAATGCCAGCATGGTGGGTCACGTGCGCACACCCATCCAGCTATTAACGGCATTGTACTTTACGGTGCCGTTAATAGCAGTTTGGTTGGTCAGAATAGCCCGTAGCGTTAAGTGATGCTGGTAATCCTTTACCGGTATCGTTTTTCCCTTACCTCCAAACTCGGAATGAGGGCCCATGTCTTTTAGTTTTGGTACAGCCTGACCCAAGCTATTTCGATCTCACCCATGTGACTTGAAGAGCATTCTTTTCTAGTCTTTTACAGCATTTAATCCTTTTAAATGATTAACTGTAGAAACCTTTAGTGTTTTTTCATGCTGCTTCAAACAGAAGTGTGTTCCTTTCTCACATTCATTATAGCCCTCTTGACAGGCATCAGTTTCACTGTGGTCTTAATTCCTTGGTTCTGGGCCAGCCCCATCTTCTTTGAAGCTTGCCTTGCCATCAGTAATTTCCAACTGCGCCACTCATTTTGAAAGTCTTTTTTTTGTTCATGAAGTGTCAGGCCTGCTAAAGTGCGTTTGTGGAACATCCAGGTTATATACATTCCTATGTATATACATTGGTGCATCGCTGCAATCTAATTTACTACGTATCAAGCCTTATGAATACTTTTCCCTACTTGCGTTTCAGCACTGTACACGTCTCAACTGATTTACATATTTAACTGCGTTTCTGTAGCATGAGCATTTTCATCTCGAGCCCCAAATGTTGCTCATCTGTACCATCTGTTCTTCAACTTTTTTAGAGAATGCTGTTAAATTCCTTCTCTCCAGCCAACCTCTAGATACGTTAACTCCTATTTTATATGACATCATCAGGCTCCTTTCTTTATTTACATGCACATTTATTCCGGTACGTCATCCAAAAGAATACTATGTCTCTGCATTTAGGTAGGGTTTCCTAAATGGATATCTTGTCTCAAAGGTTCTCTGCAGTATTGGTATACTGACTTGGACTGCACATGTCATCATCTCTGGTTCCCAACATATAGGCAACATAGGGGCAGAGCTTGGAGGGAGGATGTCTGACTGTATCTCTACATGGGCATCACGGATCAGGCCCTTGAGTGGTTGACCTCCTTCCTCCTGGACCGACCCTCCCAGGTCCAACTTGGGTCCTTTCTCACCAACACCTCTCTTCACCTATGGTGTTCCCCAGGGCTCTATCCTCTCACCCTGGCTTCAATGTCTACTTGGCCCTTTTGGCCCACCTGATCTCTACCTTCTGCTCTAACTTTCAGTGTTAGGCAGATGACACTCGGCGCTCTTTCAGGCTCCCCTCAGCCTCCTCTTCTTTCTCTCGCTCATTCCTGACTTTCTATATGCGATTCAGGAGTGGTGCGCCTTCATTGATCTCTGCCTTATTGACAGTAAGACGGAGATCCTTCTCATTGGGACCCCTGCTCCCGTTTTCCCCCTCTCTCTCTGGCCGCTCTCCTTGGGCCCTCTTCCTTTGCCTTCCTGTGAGGCAAAAAACCTTGGTCTCATCTTTGACTCCACTTTCTCCTCTACTCCGAGGTATTCTTCCTTTTCCCCCAGAAGCTCACTGTTTCCAGAGCCCTGGTTTATCTAGGCTACTGCAACAGCCTCTTTCTCAATCCGCCTTCCTCTACTCTCCGCCCTCTGCAACTATTCCACAACAGGACTGCAAAGCTTGTCCTTGGCCTCAAGACCAGGGACCGTATCTCTCCAGTCCTGAAATCTCTCCACTGGCTCCTGGTGGCTGCAAGGATCAAGTTCAAGACCCTCTGCATCGTCACACAAGGCTTTCTGGGGCCGGACCCGCACTTGATCCAATGCTCCCTTCTAAAATACCTTCCTTCTCGAGCCCTTCGCTCAGCTACCTGCAACTCTCTGAAGGTCAGACGCTTCTCCAGGCACAGATTGGGGGGAAGATCTCTCTCCTCTGCCGGTGCCTCCCTCTGGAAAGACCTCACTGCCCCTCTCAAACTTGAGCCGGATCACCTGAAGTTCCAGAAGTAGCTCAAGACTTTCCTTTTCTCCTCTGCTTTCTCTCTCTCCCCTGCTGACTCAGCTATCTAGTGCGCCGACTTGTTGCTTGGCTTCCCTCAGAGTCTACTGGGTACAAGGCTCTTCCATGATCAATCTCCCCTGCACTGCCTGTAACTTCTAACCACAGTCCCCTGTCTCCTTGCTCTTACCCAGAGCTGTGCTTCCCTGGCTGCACTTACTCAGAGCATTGCTGCTCTAACTGCACTTTCCCCTTCCCCCTCCCTGGCACTTTCTCCTGCACTTTTACATTGCAGCACTTGCATGATCTGAATGACACAAGGCCTAGTAAGATTGTTTGTCTTGTCTTCTCTCTGTCTCCCTTCCCTTGTCGCGCCTAGAAACATTTGTATAAAGGTGCGTTATAAATGACCTATCATATAGTATCATGCAAGAAGAGAAAGCAGAGCTTGGTGAAAGGAGGCACCATCCCATAGCACCCTTAGAATACTAAGCGGGGCTAGTTCAGGGACGACTAGACGATCCCTAGGGAGATAGCTAGACACCACCTTAGGGACAGCCCTTGTAGCCGTAAGGAAGTTCTATAGATAGTAGGGGCCATCTGTTCATACTACTAACATCCCAGTTACGGACACCTGGCCTAGGGAGAAGGGAAAAAGCCAGAGTAGTTGAGAAAGAGAGCGATGTGCCTGACGCTAAAACGTCCAGAAGAACCTGGTATGCCCAAAGATCCATTTTCTAAGGACTAACAGTGATTGTGCTTGTGAAAGAGCCTGCAATAGACACCCTTGGACTGTTTGACAGCATCAGCAAGGTTATTTGTGGTCGGCCACATCACCACATGTGACAAAGCAGGTAGAGTTGAGGGACGGCATCCCCATTTCTGCTTAAACTACTGGATCGCGTTGCTTACTCCCAATTGGCCCAACATCTCAATCTTTACCCTCTTCAATCAGGGTTCAGGCAAGGTTTTGGCACAGAAACCTCCTTATTGGATCTTAAATCGCAACTTCTAAAGAGACTGGACAATCAGCAGATCTCGCTACTCATCTCTCTAGATCAATCCACAGCATTTGACCTGGTCGATCATACCATTCTGGCCAAAAGGCTTATGTCAGTGGCAAATTGCTCCCAGCCCGTCACTAAATGGCTGCTTTCATTCCTTTCCATAGAATTAGTAGGGTTTGCGCAAACGAGGCGATGGCGCCTGCCATACCGGTGCTCTTTGGAGTTCCGCAGGGAGCCAGCCTATCACCTTGCATTTCAACATCTTCATGGTCCCCTTCTTTGCACATCTTGCACAAGAGGGGATACTCTTCTCTAACTATGCTGACAACACGCAATGCGTCATTCCGCCTACAGGACAGCATGATTTGGATGAAATTGAACTCAACCGAATATTCTCCATCATGGAGCATTGGAAGATGTAAAACAATCTAGCCCTCAATCGGGGAACAACTGAACTCATGGTAGTGGGTTCTGAGGGAATCTTAGCCAAACTTAGCCCTGCATATAAACACTTTCAGCTGGGGGACGTTCAAATGCCCACCCTCCCGAAAGTGAAAATCCTGCGAGCAGTACTGGACCAGTCATTAAATATGAAGGCCTATGTGATTTGCACGGCGTATCTGCGTCCTATTACATCAAATTTCTGGCTCAATTGAGACCATTAATTTCCCAAGAGAACGCAGAGGCAATTGCATGAGCTATAATAGGCTCTAAATTAGACTACTGCTGTAGCCTACTGGCGGGGGCCAGCAAAGCAATAATCAGTAGACTTCAAGTGGTACACAATGGAGCTATGAGAGTTGTAGCAGGTCCCTCCTTTCGCTCCCATATAACGGAAGCACAACAAGCGCACTTCACTGGCTCCCTGTAGAGGCTCAAATCTCCTTTAGACTTCTGGTTATTACCTGCAAGTGTTGTATGGGAACCATGCCCCCATACCTACAAAAGCACATTAGGGAAAAACCCTGTCATAGAAACCCACAATCTAATAATCAAAATCTCCTCTTTCAGCCCAGATGCAAAACTAAGAAAGCCCAAGTGGCAGCATTCTTCTGTGTGGCTCCTATGCTCTGGAATGCTCTGCCAACGAACTTAAGAAATCCATCGTCTTTGAGCACCTTCAAAAAAGAGCTCAAGACCCTGCTTTTTAATTAGTCTCTGCTCTCCTCTCGCCCTTATGCCCTTTCTGTCTCTTCTGCATCTCGGGACAGATTTTTGTTTTTTGTTTTGTCAGTCTTGTCCGTGCCCTCACACCCATGGGTCTATGGCTGTGCAGTATAAATGTATTAAAGTAAAGTAAAGTAAAGTGATGGCTCTGACGGAGAAGGGGAGCACCTGTCAGTGAGGGTGTTGAGTGTGCAGTGCCACAAGTTGTAAAAAAATCACGCACCAAGGATATTCAAGTTAATGCTTTTTATTTAAAGTGTTCGGTTGGCTGGGGTTTGTTATGGTATTCTCTGACACTTCACAATGAACACTGTAAGTTCTTGTTGCCTGGGTTATTCCACAGGGTGCCTTTTACTTTCTTCACCGTCTCCTTCCTGTCACCTTCTGTGTCTCCTAGGCGAGGGTCTCGCCGCTTCTATTGCCTGCCGCCTTCGAGGCACTTCCTGCTTCTCCCCGATCATTGCTTCTGGCATTCTTTCTCTTGTCAACCCACATAAAAAATCCCAAGAAGATTCTTCTAAGTAGCTTTTAAGTTCTATATAAAAACCTATATCGCTGAAATAATTATTTGTAGCTTTTAAGAACTTGCATTCTTATAAAATCTTATAAGTTGGAAGTAAGATTTATGTAAACGCTTTAACATTCTGGTGAGATGGGAGCTTGGAGGATACCTCAGGGGCAATGCGTTCTCCTTGGAAGCAAGATAACGCAGAGGAGCACAGGTTTGAATCCTGGTCCCACGCTCAGAGACTGGTCTCAGGTACTAAGTGCGTTGTAAAAGATTAATGAATGAATTTGAGATCCGTATAAGAAAATCAATAAGAAATTGTTGTATAGGATGGCATCTGCCCTTTCCTGCTCTGCCTTCCCCTGTGTCAGAGCCTTTGTCTTCACCTTCTCAGTTTTTACCTCGTCAAATGCGTCTGCCTTTAATTCTTCTGCCCTTTTCTTTACTAGGGTGGTGGCCAAGTCTCTATTCACCTGCCATTTGCTCTCCACTTCAATCTCCTTCTTTTTCTGTATTTCTGGTCTCAGGCTTTCTGTCCCCTTCCCGCCTCTAGGTTTTACAATCTGTCTCTCCTATCTGTGCCTTGCCATCAGCCTCTCTTCTCAAGGAGTTGAATTTCACCTCTCGACTCCAGGGTTTATAATCTGGTCTTCCACTCCAAGTCTTGCAGCCAACCGAGCAACCTTCCTATCTGCTCCAGCAATCTTCTTCCTCTTTAAAACCAACACTATCTTTCTCTGTACCACAAAACTCCCCTCCACTATTTTAATGGGGTCTGTTTGTTTTAACTGTGTACATTTTCGCAGTGTTTGTTTTTTAACTGCAAAATGCGTGTGGAGGTCTCCTGCATCCCCCTTTCCTCCAATGCCCCACTCTCTCCCCCCCACCCTATATTGCCTTACACAAACCGCTTCACCCCACCCCCTGCTTTTTGCAGTAATAGTGGGTCCCGCTTTGTAGTCCTGAGTTCATGGGGAAGCTACCATTTTGGATCCCACTTCAGCCCATGTTTGTTGCTGGCGGGTGTGAGAAACCAGGTGTCTCATCTATTAGACCCCAGGGATCTCTCTCTCAGGTGGCCAGTGCACGGCCATCGCCTTTGGATCAAGACCCTGGGGGTGGACCAGTGCGGGAGGATCACCTAGGTGAGGGGTCTTTAGGGAGAGACTAGAGTGGGGGTGAGGCAGCCAATGGTGTGACGTGGCATTCCCCCTTTTTTCTACACCTAACACATTCTGTGTTTTAGGATTATCCGATATCCCAACTCCCCCCATCGCCCTTTCTACACACACACTGGGCAGAGGAAGAGGGCGACTGAGAGTAACAAGAATAACTCTTACATATCTCACTGGACATGTCCTGTTAATCGGGTCAGGCAAAGTCAGGCACTTGACTTTAAGTGCATACATCTGATACCAATTCGCTCTCCTTACACGGGTAAAACCTAGAGAGACACTCTGAGCAGGGTGGAACACGAGTAGAAGCAGAACTTCTGGGGTGAAGGCAAATCTACTGGAACAGAGCGACGGACCAAGGGACGAGAGCAGCAGGTTGAGAACACAAGGAGTTCCCTGCACCAGGTTGTTGTCGCCAAAAGGCAGTGAAAGATACATGAAGAAGGCCAGATCCCAAAGCAGAAGGCTGCATTGTGTTTCAAGGACACCAGGGACTCTCCCGAGTGAACGGCAGAGTTGGGGAGGAGAGGCCGAACCTGTGGTACTAACCTTGACTTGTGAATTGGAAAATTGCAAAGACAAGAAAGAAACGCACACAACAGGTGAGTTGGCAAGCAACCTGAGAGACCAGTGTTTGAAAAAAAATATGTAGTTTAAAAAAGAATGTATTTATAAAGCTCCGAAAGCCTGCAGCCATCGGGGGCGCCAGGAAAGACAAACACAGGGACAAAGGGGAAAACTTTGACAACATAGAGGTGTGTGTTAAAGAAAGATAGAAGCTGCAACATTATATTGCAAGTGAAGGCTGCACGCGTGTGGATGAGACGCGAAGAAAGGCAGACCTGTAAATGAACTTTGAAGTAAGGACAGCTGCGAAATCAGCGACAGTGAGTAACGAAGTGGTCCAGCGAAAGGAAGTAGCCCACTCAAAACTCTGTGAAAGGTATATATTGTGTAGCGATAAAGTGAATGAACTGTGAAAGGGACGTGATCAAAATGAACCCTGAGAGAAAGGGAGAGTAAAAAGCTGAATGTTTAACTTTAACTTTGAGTCGAAGTGGTCCTGCAGAGGTCTATAAAGAAAGCCACGCACATTTGAAAGTCTTCAAAATCTGAAAACGGTCTGAGGCCGACTGAGGGAGACCCAAAGGGTAAAGTTTGGGTAAGGGAGCCCCCTGCAAGTATTGTTGAATTTGTGTTATGAAAGTTCTGAGCCCGACAGAGGGAGACCAACAGAAACTGTTGTTTTGAAGAGGTCTGAGTCTGACAGCGGGGGGGACCGGCGTGAACAGGCCCCAATACATGTTTTTAATGGTTTTGTGTTGAAGACTCGAGCCAGAGTGTGTCTTCCTCTCTAAGGGAACCGCCTTACTCCGTGCTGTCCAACGTGGGGAGGAGAGCTGACTCAGCGACATTTATTCTTTATTTTTTAACACTGCTTTTCCTTTACATACATATCTACTTTATACACTTTTGTACAAGAGATAGGGCAGGCATTAGGTTTTGTTAGCATTGGTGATTTTGATTTGACTGACTCAACTAGGACTGTTTTATTTATTGTTTGTTGGTCGAGACTACTCACATCCTAGCTATAGGTCAAAGTAGCAGTTTCTCCAACCCCACTGAAACTGTTTTGTGTCAGTGTCATACTTGTGATACCATGCCACCTTACACAGGGAAGAAGTTGCTGGTTTGTTCCAGTGTTTCATTCAGATTGGGCAGTTTTCATACTCTGAATTTCATTTTGATGACCTTCCTGTGCCAAAACAGCTTGGGTACGTGTTAAGCATTACACGCGTTTCTCCTTTATGTGGTGCAAGGCAGGTATATTTTCCCCTTTTATGGGGACTGCAGATGCAGGTGATTCTGTCTCCCTTTGTGCTGGAAATTGTGAGGGAGACCTGAGTTCCTGTCTCCCCACTGTTCCTGGTAATGTAGAGTGGCGTGGGGGGGGGGGGGGGGAAGCGGCTCTGTTTGTGTGTCCATTAACTGTACAGGTGAGGACTGTGCTTACCAATGCAACTGTGGATATAGAATAGGTGGGGGTGTGTTCCTCAAGACTGTCCCCTTTATAGGGTGGAGAAGACTCCTTAGGGTTACCCCAGTCTTCCTGATTATCTCACTGATTCCAAATCTGTAAGTACATTTTCCCAGTCCAGTCCGCAAATCCAGCATTTTTGGGAACAAGGGATTATGGGAGATATTCCTTTGTTGCCAGTTTGTTAACATGGTTTGGGGCTTCTGGCTCATGTAATGTTTTCCAGTCTTCTTCCTGGCCTAAGTGACCTGACTGTGTCTTCTGTAGAGTCAGACCCCTCCAGAGTCATAAATTGGACTCCCTGGATCCAGTACGGGTTTTGGTTTGTTCAAGGAATTGTGGGGCATGTCACTTTTTTCTTGTTTGTTTATCCGGTCAATGGCTGAACATATGCTTTTTCTGCAGACAGCTGCCAGTGGGGGATGCTGCTGTGGACCTGGTGATACCACAGAAAGGTTGTTGTAACAAAGTGAATGTGGTCATTTCGCAAACTAAAAGAACAAAAAAGAGAACACCCTATTGTAAAGCTGTTGCTGATGGGAAACCCATGCGAAGGATGGCTGACGCAGCATCAGACCTTACACTCATATTGGAAGAATTGTACAGAGAACTATGAAACGGCTAAGAGAGTAAACTCAGAAAGACCAAAGCCAAACTGGGAGAATGTGGAGGCAAAGAAATAAAACTCAAAGGACACGTTAAAGCAAATACCTACTTAAAAAATAGGAGAGTAAAAGGCAAGGTACGTGTCACTGTCAAAGGGGAGTCCCTGTTGGAATGGCCACATCAATTGGAGCTAGATATCAAATTAGCCCCAAATGCATAACAGCGGTTGTTGGTGGCTATAACAGAAGATATAGTGAAAGGCATATTAGAGAAGCAAGCAGGAGCATTCACATAGTGGACAGGAGCACTCAAAGGGTACAGGCATGTCATTAAAATCATAGAATGAGCCATACCAGTGAAACTAAAGTCAGACCGGGCCAGGTCACTGCTTCAGAAAAGTTACAAAACTGATGATCTATTTAAAAAAAGGAAAAAAATTATTAAAACAGTGGAAGCCACCAAATGGCTATTTCCAATAATCATAACTTGAAGAAATGTCACAAGTAAGTTAAGTATTTGCATAGACCTTGGAGCACTGAACCAAAAAGAAGTGTATGACAATTTCCCAATGCCGAACAGCACAGAAAAAAATATGCTTTCGGGATCCGGTACAAGAGCATTTTCTTCTTTTATCCTCAAAGCTTTTTTTGTCATTTTCATGGATCTGGCATAAAGTAAGTAGTATCAGCAAAGTAAGTAGTATCAGCAACAATCAGGAATGGTCTCATGTCGAATTGAGGTATCCAAATTGAGTCAAATACAGGATATTGTCAGATTGACTGTCATTCTGTAAAGAACAAATGATAATTAACCCAGTTTATGGCTCATTAAGAACTCAAATACCCCAAATATGCATTCTCATGACAACCAGCAATAAAGAGGATCACATCTTACTAAAATAGGGCAAAGTATTTCAACATTAGAGGTTTAACTAAGCATTGAGGAAACCTATTACAGAAATCACGCAGAGTGGCCCATACCTGTACACATTTTGGAAATTGACCCAGAGATGTGACTATGAACTTTTCAGCTGCACAGATCGCCTAGATTTTGAACCACCATAAATGGACCTGCTCCCCGTTTCCTCCCCACTCTGGCCTGACTCCTTGGGTGTCCTCCCCTCACCCACTTGTGAGGCAAAAAACCTTGGGATCATCTTTGACTCCTCTCTCTCATTCTGTCCACACATCACGGACCTTGCCAAGAAGTCCAACATTCAGCTAAAACATTTATTCAATTTTCAGGGTTTGAAAAAACCCCTGTTCTGCCCTATAGCTGTGGTGGGAGTAGTATCTGCCATCAAATAATAAAGAAATACAGTCCTAGTCAGTGTTTGTCAAATCAAAATGGCCTGTACTTACAAAACCTAATGCCTGCCCTGTAATGGTGAATATGTATGCACAGGAAAATCAGTCTTATAACATAAAATATCAAGATGGCTGAGTCAGCTCTCCTCACCACGTTGGACATCACAGAATAAGGCAGTCTCCCGTAGACAGGATGACACACTCTGGCTCAGGTTCTCAAAACAAAGGCAGTTCAAAACGTGGATCGAGGCCCACCAGGCCTTCCACGTTTAAGTCACTTATTCCAGTGTTCCAAAAATTCTTTCACAGTTCAACTAAAAGTTCACCGACGTCTCCCTCTGTCGGGCCGGACCTCTCAGAGCTTTAACAGTTCACATAGGACTCCCTTAGTCAGGCCCAGACCTCGCAATCACAGCACTTGCAGGGGTTCCCTTCCCCAAGCTTAAGCCCATGTTCTGCAGCAAGGGGATTGGGTCGAAGTAAAATTACCCCAAAAGGACATTATTTTGCTAGAGTGCACCAATAAAAATACACAGGTGAAAGAGTGAAATTTGCATACCCTGCATGGCAAAAAGTGGAATCTAGAAAAAGTGGCTAGTATCAAAGGAAAGAACAAGAAGAAAATACATCACCCATCAGAACACGTGATACAAGATCTGAAGAGAAAACAAGGAAGAAATAGAGAAGGTATGCAATCGGGTTGTTTGACATCATGTTTGAGGGAACACATGATGGGGGTGGAAAGGAGCATGCTAGGTTCATCAGGAGCACAGGGATCGGAGAGAGAGGTTACCTGCATGTAGTGCAGGGTTAAACAAATGTGGGATGTATAATAAAATAAATGCACAAAAGAAAGTCGAATGTGATAGAGATGTATTGCTGCATCAGAGAGTGATGAACTCCACAGAGCCACAGAAAAGAAAACAAAAGCAGAATTCAAATGAAAGCGGGATAGATAGAATTGTTCACTGGGATGTGTGAGCAGCGTGGGAGACACTGAATGAGGGACAGCCAGGAGTAAAAGAAGGAAGCCGCCAGATGGAACTCCCAAAATCCTGCCCTTCCACAGAGAAGCACTCACCTCAACACCAACTGCCAGGATTGAAGGAACGGTGCGTGGAGGGATGCCGTGCACAGAGGAAAGATGGCGGTTAGGTGGGCAGGGAACGTGTGGACTCACTGTGACCTCACTTACCCCCGGTGTAGAAGAACCCCCTCCAGCCAGGTGCTCTTAAGTATTTCTCAAGGGCCTGCTCCGGCCTCCCTACATTAATGCCAGCAGACCTCCTATACCCTCTTTTGTGCTGTCTGGGCCAGGACTCAAGATACTACAGACAGTAGATCAGAGGCTAGAGAGAGAGAGACAAAACTTTGAGGTGTTTTTTGAGGAGCGAGCTAAGGTGGAGCTGGCTAAGCAGGGCAGTAAGGATCAGCTGACTAAGGACAATATGGAGGAGGACGTGGAGTGAGGAGGTGGTTATTGGGGACAGTAAGGAGGAGGTGGAGAAGTTACATGAAGATTGAATGCAGAGGATGTACAGGGGAGACCGGAGTCAGAAGAGGACACAGGAGAGGTACCTAATACAAAGGTACCAGAGGAGGAGTAGAGCGAGACGGGAGAAAATGAAAGAGGGATACTGCCAAGAGGTGCCGCAGAAAGGCGCAACAGAAGAAGAGGAGGAAGGAGACAAGCAGAGTTGAGTCATACTTGATATAGCAGTACCAGTAAAAGAGGAAATCAAAAGTAGAGTGGAGCAGAGGGAGGTTGAAGATGATATTAGAAGGAGCTCCTTTGAGGAGGAAGAGTTGAGTAGTGAAGAGGAGTTGGGGCTGAATGAGGAAGAGGAATTGAGTAAGGAGACAATGGACGTGGTTGTTACGCTCACCTGATATCCCCGGGGGCGCCTGGAAGGCTCTAAGATCATGAACCCTGGATGCGTAGTTGCCCAGTGCTGAATAATGAATCTGCAATTACAGAAGGGAGGATTTGTGATAACTGTCTCTAATGGGTGAATCTCCCACCTCCCTCTGACCGATTCCCTTCCCAGTGGGTCCTTTTCTCACCTTAGTTATTTGTAGAGTGAGCTATCCCTCCAGCGTTTCTTGTGCAGGGGCGCTTGACGTCTGTTGGCGAGCTGCCCGATTTGCTTCACTGCTGCATTACGCCTTCCTTGGGCCCAGGCCTGCTGCGAATCTGCTGGTAGGCAGGTAGGTTTGTTAATTGTAAGTCTTTGTTCTGTTTATGGTGGGAATTCGTTAATGTCTTTATCTCCTTCTTTTCGGGTGCGAAGGTCTTGATGCTGGCATGCTGGATGGAGAAGCATGTTTCTAGGTAAGAGAAAGTGCAAAGTGCAGCTCCTTTATTGTCTTTTGAAGCCAACCTGTGTTTTCTTCTTCTTCTCCTCACAGGCTGCTGTGGTGCTGCGAGTGGATGAGTGTGCGATGTAAAACAGGCCCCCGGAATCCGTTAAGGTCACACAGCGCTGTGCGGTTGTTTAATATTGAAAGTGAACCTGAATATGTCTCTTTTCCTTTGCAGGTGTTGCTGTGGTGCTCCTGATGGAAGCGTGGCGTAGCGCGATGGAATTCAGGTAAGACTGATGGAATTCGATGTTTTGGAAGCACGCGTTCTAATATTGTTTTTCCCTTTCTCGTTATTGCAGGTCGCAATGTTCGAACAGCAGCTGTGGTAGTGGTTTGCCGGAAGTCCTTAAGCTAGTACTCACAGGTGAGTGATGTTTCTTCTTCTCTCGGGTTTCCACAGATTGCGGCCCTGTTGAGATGCTAAGTGCTGGATGGTGTTTTCTCAGGTAAAACAGAATAATCTTGTTCTTGTTCTTGCAGGATTACAGGAAAATGCTGAAGACCAGGAGCTGGACACGGTGAGCGTCACGCTGCTGGTTGCAGAATAACACGAAGCATGTTCTGCAGTCAGGGTGTGGTTTATATAGCCCAGGTAAAGTAGTACCAGGGAAAGTAGTTCCAGGCCTGCCACACCCAAACACTAGACTGCATTCGTTGGTTTTTAGAACTAGACTGTGTGGGTGCTTCCATGTTGGATTTAAAGGTCCGTGTACATAAATGGGACCTAGTTTGAACAGCCCTTCCTTCCTACATATGAGCCTGGTGCCAAAGGTGCCAGGACTGGCTCCAGGAGCCCTTTTGCACTGGTTTTAAGGCCCTCGGGGTTCTGGTGGGAGCCTGCTTGTGGCACAACTTGTGCCCCCTCACAGTGGTAAGGGAAGGAGAAGGTCCAGAAGAGCAAGGAGGAAAAGCAGAGGTGTAGTATCAAGAATAGAGAGAAGGAAATGCATTTTATTCAGGAGAGGGGAGATGGAAACTGTAGAGTCAGAAGGGAAGTTGGAGAGGCATCCCCAAGGTTGAAAGAGGTGAGCCTGAAATGGGTGGAAGAAAAAGAGGGTGGTGAAGCATCAAGGAGGTACAGGAGAAGCATCAGGATATAGTGGGGGGGAGAAGTCCCCTTAGGAACACGGATGTGGTGAGGTGATGAGGAGGAAGAGAGTGAGAGGGGGCTGTTTGCTGAACAGGCCAGCACCCACGACAGGGAGTCACTGGGAGGCCTGAATCTCAGCCCAAGAGAACATCAAGAGAACTGGAATAGGACCTCCTACTCTCTCTCTGGTCTGGTACCTCCTCCAGACAAGACGCCACTTGTCAACCAGTATCTTCACAGTTATCCGGTCTGGATTTAGGGCTAAAAGGAGCCGGCCTCCCCAATAAAAGATCCAGCACAAACTTCTCAATACAGCCTGCGAGTGCCTGTGATAACCCAGCAACACTGGTGAGGGTTGTGTTTGCAATTCAGTTGCCGCCGGGGCAGGGGAGACCAGAAGTTATCTGAAGTCATTGAGAGATGCTCAGACACTTTTGGACTCAGAAGAAAGTTATTTCCCCCTAGAAAATTCACCCTAACAAACCATATACTTTTGATTCCTACTCTTCATCAAATAAAACACTGCATAGACTTGAACATTCTGGTCTGGTTCTTGATTCATCCACCTCTTCTATGCAACAGTCTCCCTCAGGGGTTTAACCATAGTCCATGTTCCTGTTCTTACAGGTATCAAGTGTGTCTCCGTCTGGGTCTGGGACATAGTCCCAAGCAGACTAGTCCAGTGTCTCTCTCCGTCTTGCAAAACAAAAGAGGTGATGGCTGTAAGGTTTACAATTAATCTAACCTCTGGCATTGCACTGGGCAACCCTGCAGACCATTGTTCTTCGCCTGCCAAGCCATTACAAAAGCGAAAAGACCATATTAGTGCTTAGGTGCTGCCGTTCTTTGACCTCTAAGTTCGATCCCCAGGCTTCCTGCGGGCTTGTGTTGCGATGGAACAAAAATTATAAATAAACATGCAAATCAGCCTTGCCCCCCCCCCCGATCCCCAAAAGGGGCATTCCAGCTCGAACTGCCTGGTCACATCTCTTCTGCATGAGACCACAAGCATTCCTAGATATGTTTTGACCTTGTTGGGCCTCATCAGTGAGGAGTAGATTGGGTCTGTACCAGCAAGCACAGGACCCATGTCTGGCCATACCCGTCCCACTCGGTGAGGAGGTGTGGGGGACTACAGCAAAACAAAAGAGGTTTTGGCTCAAAGGTTTAGAATTCATCTTAACCTCTAACATTGCTCTGGGCAACCCTCCAGACCATCGCTCGTCACATGCTAAGCCATTACAAAGGGGGAAAGAGCATATGCAAGTCAGGCTTGGTACCCCCCCCCCCCAAAAGGAGCAGTCCAGACCAGACTGCATGGTCACATCCCTTCTGCACGAGATCACAAGCATCCCCAGACATACTTCAGCCTCGTTGGACCTCATCAGTGAGGAGTAGCTTGGGTCTGTAGGCCCAGCAGGCACGGAACCCACATCTGGGCATACCCGTCCCAGAAGGGATGTGACCTAGCAGTTTGGGCTGGATGGCCCCTTTTGGGGTGGTGCAATGCCTCATTTGCATATGGTGTTTCCCCTTCTGTAATGGCTTGGCAGGCTGAAAAACGATGGTCTGGAGGGCTACCCAGAGGTGTGCCCATGGTTATGATTTATTCAAATTATGAAACAACAAAGGAGATAGAGGCAGGTCTGTTAGGTTAGGAAAAACCGGAAGGCGCGGTTCACTTCCACTGGTTAAAAACAAATATAATCATTAAGAATTTCGACAATAAACAACGTACATTCAATTTCACAAAAATTGTATCAAAACTAACCCTAGTATTGGTTTTTCATGCATTAGACACATTTCCAAATTATCACGTATGTGGCCAGGGTAACTTTACAATATCCGTTGTACCCTCAATTGTATCCTAGTTTTCAAGCATATTGAAACAACATAGGCTTATTTTGCACATTCTTCTGTGGTTAGTTGCATCTGTTTGAACACTGTCTTAACATTAGACAATACATTTTCTCAACATGTTTCAGTTCACTAAACAGGTGTTAAATCTGGAACATTAACCAGGAGAAAAACCCTGGTTCATGTACAAGCGTTAATACTCTGTTGGGATCTGGATAGTAGGGCCACCGTGGAGTTCCTTTACTTCCTTTTCCTGTGTCGGTATGTGGAGAGGGCGAGGTGAAGCATGGTTGCTGGAGGTAGGTACTCTGTGTGTCTGTAGTGATAAGCAGTACCCGCACCTCCCTGGGATCCAGCCCTTCGTGCAAAGTAAATCACTCCTAATTACCTTCCCACACAAATAAGGTTTAAGACGCACGATGATCTCAGTCTGGAAAAAAAAAGCCAATCACACAGAATATATGATGCTTGCATTTATTATCTACAGTGGCTAATGAAAACTAAGCAGCAATTTATAATAATGTGGAAATAGAAAGTGCAAGCTATATAATGCCAATTATCAATCACAGATGAATATGCAATTATTTGGTTTTACGCTCCTAATGAAATGTAGATGAAGGTACGATCTGATCACACCCAGGACCCTCGCCGCTACAGGTGCCCGGCACTCCTCTGAAGAGGAGGGGAGGACTGGCCAAGCCCCCACAGTCCTACACCAGAGCGGGGATGTGATGTTAGGAGTCTCGGCCCTGATAGTGCACAGCTGGTCGTCCAGGCACCGTTCTTCTTAATACGCGCGTCTTTCCAACAGCTCAGGATGAGTCCCCCCTTCCCTGGTCCAAGTATAGTTCTCTTATTAGGAGCTGCGCGTCAATCATCATGACGTGTCAGCTCTTCGAGAAGCTTCTAGGCTCTCCCTTCCCGGCAGTAAACATGTTTTTTGCTTGGAAAGTTACAAGACTGGAAACAGCCAGTCTTGGCTCCCAGGCTTCGGGCACTGTGTTTTGAAAAGATCAGACATTCTTGCCTTATCAGTGCACCGGACTCGCAGAGCGAAGACGAGCAAAGCTGTGCCTGGCTCCCAAGGGCTGCATAGAGCCTCTTGCAAATGCTAGATATTTTATGTCTTCAGAAAAGGCCTTCGGAATTAACCCCTTGCAAGCATGCAGGCTCACCCAGTTCGAGAGTCCTGGTTGATGTCAGCATTTTCCTCCACGCTTCGAATAGGCTCTAATACACACAAGATAGCTCAGTGGGTTAGTGCAAATGCAGGTTACTGCAAGCGCCTAGCAGCTTATCACGACATTCCACCCCTTTCGAAGTGAGGCCTGAAAATGCTGACTCAGTTCCATGATCTGGAAGCATGCACAGTGTGCTGTAGGCCAATTAAGCGTTTCTCTAGCGCAGTCATTCTAGTATAAAGGAAAGACATTCTGCGCAAGAGCCCAATGAAGACGATAAGTATGAATATTAGGGAAATCAGCAACCACAGCAATGGGTGCAGTATTATATTAAGCAGCTTAGTGGAGGAGGGAGACCATCCAGTGAATATATCCCACCAGTGGTGAGTAGTAACTGATTGCAGATGGTCAGCAGTTTTGATCAATTGGTTTCTGTCTATTATTAGCTTGTATTCTGCAGAAATAACTGAGGTAGCTAGCGTCTGGAAATCTTTCCAAGCAGTTTGAGCAAACTGTCTAATAGCTTGAAGCCGGGCAGTAATCACTCCATAGGATAGAGTCCAGTTAAGCAAATGCGTGAGCTCAGCATGCAGAGTAGTGTGAGACCACTGGGTTAAAGAATATAGGGTATGAGTAACAATGTCTAAGATAGTCACAACTTGATCTACGCAAAATACTTGAGGATTCCCTAATAACCTATAATTGTTAATAAGCAAGGAATGATTAGTAACTACGCAAGCTTTATGCTGATCTATCTGGAAGATGTCAGTCCCATTTATGTGGTATTGCATCCAGGTGCACTCCCCTGCTACGGGATGTATGCATGGGTCCGGAACCCCCCCAGTTAGGGGACACACCCACCCCTGATCACAGGGCATGCAGGTGTGACTGTGGATGGTGTAGTTTTGGCTGTCTAACCATTCCCCTCGTATTTGCGGAACCCACCAGGGACCATTGATTTTCATAGGCAATACTATAAAAGGGCACCATATTTCTAGAGCATAAGCGGTCCTACTAACTTGCATTAACGCATGGCAGGTGTTATTCATGCAATCAAAAGCAAGCGGCTTAATCCATATGTTTGCTGGTAACTGTAGATCTGTGTGCCAGTGGGTTGAAGATAGTCGCCCCCATTCGGAGCGGAAAGCCAACACCTGCTGATTTAGCAAAGTTTGCCATAAAATGCATCGTGTGTCTTTAGCAGTTTTGTTGACCTGTCCTATGGCAGAGAAAATGTCTTCATAGCTGAAATTCTGCCACTTCCAATGGTTGCCAATACTTGTAGCAGTGTTGCGCAGGGTAGGACTTATCAATGGGCCCCACTGGGCCAGAAGTTTTATAGCGCCGCTGGCATCAGAACCCATAGTGGCTAACTTGTTGCGCACAGTTTCTATGTCAAAAGCATTTAAAGCCCCCGTTCCCACTCCCGCTGCACCCGCAATCAATGAATCTAAACCCCTAGCTACGCGCAATTTGGTGATGGGCCATAGAAATCGACTCCATTTATAGCAGCTTGGTAGTACTAAAGAGACATTGCCCCGTGACAAGTCTATGTCTAAGTGTACCTCTGAAATGATGGAAGCGTGCATCACATGTCTGCAATTTAAATGTTGTCTTACTACTGGAAAATCTAGCATGTTCACAGTTTCTACTTTGTGTGATTTGAAAAACACCATCCTCCAAGTGGGATGCCTACCATATACAATATTGGTTTTTGATACAAACACCATACTACCATCTGGTAGAGGCTGTTTCAACGTACAATTGTAAGAAAGGCATTTGGTCAAGTTATAGTCCAGAAAATCTTGGCAAGTACACTCATTGCAGTTCTTGGGGCAAAAGAAACATGAAACATCAAACAAATTATTTGATCCATTCACTGAAACCTTTGGACCTAAGATTTCATAAGCGCCAGTCATATGAGTTAGTGATAAAAGGTGTCCAACAATGTGCCAATCTAGAACTCTTGCAGTTCCATGTGGATACTCATTTGTAACGCTTTTCTCACAGGTTACGGTGCGGTTGTAGTTATCACGCAGGACTGGAGCATCAGGTGTAGTGCATGCGATTCTCAGAGTCCATGAAGTGTCTTGCAATAACCCACTCTTTACAGAGAAAGCGTTGGTTTGGCAGGCCAGGAGCACCCACAGCAAGGCAAGTCCCATCCCCTTCATACTGCTCTACGTTCGTGGTGTGAGCCTAGTAGTGGGAATATAAACAGGCACATCAGAATTATGCAAAAGTACAACATAAGTACTTCCAACACCTTGACTTAACACTTCCCCAGCCTCAGGCTTTTTGTTAGGATGGTGCACCCACACCTTTTTTCCCGTGCTACCGAAGCCTCCTTCCCCCCTCAATGTAGTGTCTGGGGATTGCTTGCTTTCTACTACTAGGGGGACAACTGCTCGTTCACAAATCAATTGTGCAATTCGGTCATATTTGGTTAATGGTACTGCAGGTGCACCAGCATTATGTAAAAGTACCGAAACAGTCCCTCTATAATCAGGATCAATCACACCTCCCAATATGTCAATGCCTTGTTTTGCCAGGCTGGATCGTGCAGCAATGCGTCCATAAGTGCCAGCCGGCAATTTGATGCCAATACCCAGCGAGATGGATTTGGTTTGCCCCGCCGGTATAACATCATCTTCACAGGTAGATAGATCAAGTCCAATGCTGCCTGCAGTCGCTTGCACAAGCAGCTTAGCTTCTTTGTCGGTTTTCCACACAACAAGAGTCTTTGTAGATTCCACTTTCGCACTTGTCAGTCTCACAAAGGGTGTCTGGCGATTTGCCAGTGGACGATTGTTCAGTTCAAACAGTGCTTGTGCCAGATGTTTGGACCACCCCTTGAGAGTGTGAGTCTTAGTCAGCTTCTTTATTTGTTGCTTGAGCAGCCCATTGCTACGTTCCACCAGAGCAGAGGATTCTGGGTATCGGCTGATGTGCAGTGTCCATTTTATGCCTTGCTCTAGTGCCCAGTCTTGCACATTGTGTCCAGCAAAATGGCTGCCTTGGTCTGATTGGATTTCATCCGGGATGCCATAGTGTCTGATGAGGTATTCCATGCCTTGCAAGGTAGCCCGTTGATCTGCATGGGCGACTGGATAAGCTAACAGCAGTCCAGAGTATGTGTCTACCATGGTCAACACATAATGCTTTCCATTCTCGGGCGGTAAAGGGCCAATGTAGTCAACTTGCCATACGCTAGCAGCTCTTTCACCTCTTCTCAAAGGGCCTTGAGGCTTCCTCTCCAGAGGGTAGTGCTTCACTTCACTGCACACGGAACATTGGGAGGCAGCTTGTATGGCCTGATCCATGGTAATGGGCAATTGTCTCTTTTTTGCCCATTGATAAGTTCCTGTTTGCCCTAGATGCCCTGAGGTTTGGTGTGCCCAATCCGCCATCCCTTGCAGCACCTCAGCTTCTTGCGGTGTTGTCACTGGGCAAATCTTTGCCATTTGGTCCACTTCATTGTTGAACAGGGCAGCCAGTGAGGTGTCAGGGGGCATGTGTGCATCGACATGCCCAATGCAGATTTTGCACCTCTCACCTTTGCACCACATCTCTTCTCAGATGTCTGGCCCTCCCCAGATCGGTGTGTTCTTGATCTGCCAACCATCTCTTCTCCATGCCGGTGCCCAATGTGTCAGGCCTTGATATGTGGCCCAACTGTCTGTGTATATGTATGCAGTCTCTGTTTCCTTCACCTGTTCAATCACGGAGGCCACTGCCTGCAGTTCAGCATACTGACTTGATCCTCCCACACCTTCTCTCATTAGCAGTGTTTCTCGGTGGGGCTGGAATGCGACAGCTTGCCAGTGTCTTTGCCCTTTATCATACTTTGCGGTGCCGTCCGTGAACCATGCAGACTTTTGTTCTTCTTCTGTCAATGTATCATAGGCGGGTGCAACTTTGAAGGGAGATTCTGGCAACGCCACAGGGGTGTTTGGTTCAGGCATCGCTTCCAGATCTACCACCTCCAGCATTTGTTCTTGCAGTCTGGAAACCCCTGTGCGGCCAGCTTTCGCACGTTGCTGTAAATACCATTTCCATTTGACATGAGTGGCGTCTTGTGCTCTGCCACTTTTCCCATTTGCAGCAGTGTCACGCACCCAGCCCATGATTGGAATTTCTGTGCAAATTGTCACTGGTTGCTCGCCTGTGATTCTTTCAGTTTCAACTAGAGCCCAGTACACTGCAGCAACTTGTTTCTCAAGCGGAGTGTATCTTGTCATAGGATCTGTGAGTTTCCTTGACCAGAACCCCTGTGGCACTCTTTTCTGTCCTTGCTTTTGGCACAAGCTCCACACAGCCACGTCATTGTAGACAAGAATTTCCAATTCAAAAGGATCAGTTTTTGTCAGGGGCCCCAGCGTGATGTAATTTTGCAATGCGTCTTTAGCCTGTTGGAAGGAAGTCTGTTGCTCTAGGCCCCATGTAAAGTCATGTTTCTTTCTGGTGACTTTGTAAATGGGTTTCAGTATCAGGCTTAAATGACGTATGTGATTTCTCCCATTAACCCAATGAATCTTTGTGCCTCTTTTTTATCTGCTGGTGGAGCCATCTGCTGAACCATATCAATTACCGGGTCAGGAATTTTCCTAACTGACCCAGACCAGATTGCACCTAGAAATTTCACCTCTTGAGCAGGCCTATACCTTTTTGGGATTTATGGCCCACCCCCGATTTTGCATGTGTGTGATCAACTTTTCAGCAGCGTTTTCTACATGTTCTTTCTCAACACTGGTCAGCATGATGTCATCAATGTAATGAGCAATAAATACATTATCCAATTGCACAATCTTTAAGTCTCTGGCAATTAATCCATGACACAGAGTGGGACTATGCACATACCCCTGGGGCAATTTAGTAAAGGTAAATTGTCTGTCTCCCCAAGTGATAGCAAATTGGTCTTGTGATTCAGTGTCAATATCAATGGAGATAAATGCATTGGTCAGGTCAAGGACCACATGCCATTCACCCACTTCTCTCGTAAGGTTTTCAATCAGGGTGATGATGTCTGGCACCGCCGCAGCTAAGGGCGGCACCTTCTTGTTCAAAATGCGGTAATCAATTGTCAGACGCCATGCCCCATCCGGGCGGCGGACAGGCCAGATCGGCGAGTTGAATGGACTGACTGCCGGCCTCATTATGCCAGCTTTCACCAATGACTCAATAGTTTCACCAATCTCTTTATGTCCTCCTGGCAACCGGTACTGTTTCACGCACACTGGGTCAGCAGGAGGAGGTAAATGCAAGGGGGACCATTTGGCATGCCCAACCACAACAGGGTTAATAACTCTCACATGGATTTTTCGATTGCCAAAAACAAATTCGCCTAAATCTGTAGTCACACTTTTGCCCAACAACACATCCATGCCAAGGATGTACTCCGGTATATCTGCAATCAAAACATTTGCTGTGAAAGGCAATCCCTCGCCAATTGACATTTTTACATTAAAGGCTTTTGCAACAGTTTCTGCTCCCCCATAACCATTGACCAAAACTCTGGGACCAGATAATTTACTGGGATTGCCATTCAGAATGGTTACCTCAGCTCCTGTGTCTAGTAGAGCCAAAACATGTTTTACTTTCTCATCCAAGTACAAGGTAAGTGGCACAAAAGGGCGTCTGTCTCTGGGACTAGTTCTCTTTATTAACCGTACCTCAAAGACAGAGCCAGCCCTTCAATCAAAAATGGGGTCTGGGACCTCCCACTTGTCCTTTGCCAAATCAGGGTAACCTTTTGCTCGCACTTTGGGCTTCAACACCTCCTCTTCAGAGGGTGCAGAGGGCTTAGTTTTTTCCAATCCCTGTCTTTTTAATTTTTTCCATTTCTCAAGCAGCGCAGATGTGGGTTTACCATCTATCTCTTCCCTTGGAATTCCTGCTTTTAGCAGGTCCACCCACATTTGTCTGCGTGTGATCTCGACAGTATCAGCTTTCTCTTTAGACTTTACATTTTTACCACGCTTTTTCTCTGAATCATTGTTTGCAGCAACTAGGCGCGCTGCTTTACGCACATCCAGCCCTTCTAATTGCCCTAACAGAAGTGCCACTTCACCAATGGCTTTGCCCTGCGCTGGACCCAGCAATGAAAGCAATGCGCCCTTCATGTGACTCGGTGCATTTCTTAACAAACGTGCGCGCATGCCAGCTGTAAACAACTCCATGTCAGGCCCTGCAAAATTTGCACTGTACAGTGCACACTGCAAACCCATCTCTCTAAGCTGATCTGTTGCTTCAGTTAGTGATTGCCAACCGCCCCAACTCTCTTCCATATCCATTGGACTCCCATACAGAGTCATTAAGGCAGTCTGAAGCCAATTAAACAAGGAATGAGAACCTTGCTGTCCGAGCGCACCGCGCACTATCTGTCCCAACATCACATTAGTAGTGAGTGAACCCATCTTTAACAGTTCCTCTGGGGTTAAGAAGATACTATCGGCACCCATGTCCCAGAGGCGAAGGAACCATCTCAGAAGTGCTTCACCTGGCTTCTGTCTAAATAACTTAGCAATCTCTAAAAGCTCTGTCTGTGTATAATCGCGGACAATCCTTGTATTCTGAATATTTGCACCGCCAGCTTGGCCTTTTGACTTGTTAGTGATTAACGGCCGCGCTGGATAAACACATTTCTTTGGAGCACATTCCAGCTCCTCTTCATCAGAACAATTTAATTCAGCAAGTCTAATTTCAACAGACTCATTCCAGTCATATGCTTGCTCAGTTTCACTATCACTGACTTCACCCGACCATAAATTTGGGTCCCAGTTATCTTTCCTAATTAGCGCGCGAATCCTTATCTTTGACGGATTGCCCCGCCGCTGTCTGCGCTTGTGTGTGGCTACACGCACAGCTAAAGAGGCACACATGTCCTCCATCTGATCAGCCCGTTTAACGGATGATTCAAGGGTCTCTCTCATAATAATTTGTTGCTCTTGGAGCAGGGAAATCTCATCTGTTAATTTGCGAATCTGCGCATCTTTAAGCAATTCATTCTCATGCACCTTTCTGAGCGCCTGCAGGAATAACCAGCCTATGTTTCCTGCTGCCTTTAGCTCCCTTCTGCATCTCTCAAGCGGTAAACTCTCCAAGCACTTACTAATTACTGCCGGGGAAACATCATTTTCAAGCATGTCCCATGCCCTCGGTGCCGAGTACCGATGCAAAATATCTGCCACACCCGACCAAGCATTTGATGCCGGCCATCCTGGAATGTGACAGAGTGCACTATCTTCCCCATTGCATTCATCTTTTGCATGTTTTTTCCAGAATGGCATCGTGCTCGTAAACCCTGCTCACAGCGCCAAATGTAGTGATAAGCAGTACCCGCACCTCCCTGGGATCCAGCCCTTTGTGCAAAGTAAATCACTCCTAATTACCTTCCCACACAAATAAGGTTTAAGACGCACGATGATCTCAGTCTGGAAAAAAAAAGTCAATCTCACAGAATATATGATGCTTGCATTTATTATCTACAGTGGCTAATGAAAACTAAGCAGCAATTTATAATAATGTGGAAATAGAAAGTGCAAGCTATATAATGCCAATTATCAATCACAGATGAATATGCAATTATTTGGTCTTACGCTCCTAATGAAATGTAGATGAAGGTACGATCTGATCACACCCAGGACCCTCGCCGCTACAGGTGCCCGGCACTCCTCAGAAGAGGAGGGGAGGACTGGCCAAGCCCCCACAGTCCTACACCAGAGCGGGTCGTCCAGGCACTGTTCTTCTTGATACGCGCGTCTTTCCAACAGCCCAGGATGAGTCCCCCCTTCCCTGGTCCAAGTATAGTTCTCTTATTAGGAGCTGCACGTCAATCATCATGACGTGTCAGCTCTTCGAGAAGCTTCTAGGCTCTCCCTTCCCGGCAGTAAACATGTTTTTTGCTTGGAAAGTTACAAGACTGGAAACAGCCAGTCTTGGCTCCCAGGCTTCGGGCACTGTGTTTTGAAAAGATCAGACATTCTTGCCTTATCAGTGCACCTGACTCGCAGAGCGAAGACGAGCAAAGCTGTGCCTGGCTCCCAAGGGCTGCATAGAGCCTCTTGCAAATGCTAGATGTTTTATGTCTTCAGAAAAGGCCTTCGCAATTAACCCCTTGCAAGCATGCAGGCTCACCCAGTTTGAGAGTCCTGGTTGATGTCAGCATTTTCCTCCACGCTTCGAATAGGCTCTAATACACACAAGATAGCTCAGTGGGTTAGTGCAAATGCAGGTTACTGCAAGCGCCTAGCAGCTTATCACGACAGTGTCCTTCCTAATGCCTCTCCGTGGAGGGTCAGTGGTCCCAGTTCTAAAAGTGGGGCGTGTGGGTAGAGCGGACGTCCATTTCTGACTGTGGACTCGACTCCGGGTGGGCACCTCCCGTGGTTCCGAGCTGAATCTTGTTGGTTGATCAATACAGTGCGCGATGTGAGTAAGAGATCCTTTTGTCCTTCGTGCTGCTCGTCGCGAATGTTGCTGCTCGCTTGTAAATTGGTAAAGTTGGTGCGCGGTATGTGGAATGAATCCTCGAGTTTTCACGTATGTATACCAGTGAACGAAGTTGCTCGCTTCCGATTAAGGCGTCTAAGTGCCAGTGCTTCGTTCCATGTGCCAGGTGAACTGCCGTAGCTAGTCGGGTCCATGTATGATTTATTTAAAACCTTCCAGCCATCAACTGTTGGTTTTGTTCTCTTCTTCTTGGACTGGCAGACACTTAATGGCTAGGCAGTTGTGTCATGGATGGATGGCAAAGGGAGCTGGTCTGCTTCCAGTTTTCTCATGACATGCTCTACCACAAGTCTTCCCATGAAGGTCTATAGCAGGGGTCTGACACCTTTGGCCCTCCAGATGTTTTGGACTACAATTCCCATGATGTCTGGCTATTGAGTATGCTGGTTAGGGATGATGGTTCTTGTAGTCCAAAACATCTGAAAAGTCAAAGGTTGCAGACCCCTGGTCTATGGGGTACGATCGGTGGACGGGCGTAAATCTCTTTCCCAGCGTAGCCTAGGACCAGATGAGTTTTCTGTTGACAGCTGTTCATTTTCAAAGCTTTCCCATTGTGGACAATGAGCATGGCTTTTAAGCAGGCCTCCGTCCCCTCCAGAACCTCTCCTTAGGGTTCTCCCTGAGGTTCTCTGAGAAACAGAGCCATTCTGGGGATGGGGGAGCTTGTCCTATTGGGACGAGAATACCCTCAACCGGCCAAGCTCACATGCGAGTAACCTGGGCCACCCTGACTTTCCTCTTTCCCCTAGACTATGACAGCACTCCAGAATGGCCCAGGTTCTAGGCCCCATGGTTGACACGGATCCAAGGGGCACATCAATCACTGGGACAAACCCTCCATTCTTCATTTGATTTTTTCTAGTCTTTTCCATCGTCTGAGCTACAGATCCCAGTAGACTCTGTAGGGTCCTCTTTCGGTTATTGATGTTTGTAAATGGAGACCTTGTCCCCTTTCAGTTGTTGTGTTGTGGGTTGCAGCCCAGGTGTTAGAAGAGGCAGAGCACCAGCCTTCGCTCCAGTTCGCGCTTGATAATAAAAGAGATAACATCGCACCCCACTGTCTGAGCTTCATTGTTTCCCGCCGTTTTTTTGGCATTGATTTAAACGTGTTGCAGTTGCATAAACACGTCTGCATTTAACAGACTGGCACTCCTCATCCTTGGCCGGGAGCCCGGTCTGTACTCGACTGCCCTCACCCTCCAAGTAACAAAGTGACTCCATCAGATCTGAAACCAGGCAGGCGTTGGCAAGCAAACAGTCTTTGGGATCAGCTGGATATCATTCTGGGCGTCTTCCAATGTTTTCAATCAGAAAATGCTAGCGGATTGTTATGACCCAGGAACCTGAGTGAAATGACGTACCACGGCATGCCCCATGTGGGTGCCGCCGTGCTGGTAGTTCTGCGCATGCGCCCTGCCCATGTTGCTCTGATGCTGTCCCCAGCTCTTCATCGTCTTGTTCAAGGGCATGCCTGCTGCTGTGTGTTTCTTTCTCTGGGTTGCCAGGCTGCTCATTCTCCGTTCATTCTCTCCCCGAGCATCCTCCCTCCCTGCCTGCTGTTGCCCTTCCTAGTATGCCTTGCCCCCCTGTTCTGGGCTTCCCCTTTCTTTGTCTGGTTCTTATTTCCTCTCTTGTGGACAACATCCCCTAACGCTCCTTGAAAGTCCTTCTCTGTCTCTGCGTCTTTCTTTTTGCCTTGCCGGCATCCTGTTAGTGGCTGCCCTCTGGATTCCCAGAGCCCCACCACGACAGTGCTTGCCCTGTCCCCACATCATGCTAATCTCGGGTGGAGTCGGTACCTGGTGCAGGGCGAACTGCATCCCTAGACTTGCACCCCCCGTTGTGTGTCTGCACGGTGTGGCATTCCCTCACTACATTTTCCTTAACCTTCCACCTTGGAGTTCCCCGTGAACGAAAGGGTCCAAGAGAGGAACCGGTACCTGAAGCCTGCAACTCCAGAAAGAACCACAAGACGACAAACACAAACTCACAATGAGATATCAAGGCAGCCGGCAGGTAGTAGAGTTACCCCAAACGTACTGTATGATGTCCTCAGTGTGCCTGCTGTGCACGTTCTCCTTTTCCCCCTGGTCTAATGTGCATTTATTTATTTATTAAAATAATTCGTATAAACCAGCCTCAGAGCACGCACACACAACAGACAAACAAAACAGAAGCAATTCAACGAGAGGAAGAGATCCAGAAGCCGATGGACAAGAAAGGAGGGAGCAGGAACGATTAATCTAGGGGGTAGGTTGAAGAGATATGTCTTCAACCTTTTTTTTGAACATGTGGCATTTACAGCCAATGATGCTTTTCACTCTGTCTCCAATGTACCACCTTCTACTCACATGCACCCACCCATGCAAATGCTGCCTCTACTGCCCCGCCCGAAGCATTGATGGTACGGCGGTTCACAAATAGAAGAAACAATGGGATGAACAGCGAAGGCCTGGCTGCGGCCATGTTGTACCGGTGTGTTTCTCCCGCAAACAATGCAATAGGGTGACGTACTGCTCCAGCAGTCATGCTGCCCTCATTGCCAGGTGTAAAAACTCACTGCAGTTCAGATGTCTGGGCATGTGGCACGTTAAAATAAAATAAATAAATATATACTGCAGAGAGACCTGGAGAAAGACCACATTGCCTGCTTGAGGCGCATTCTGGAAATGCCACCTTCAATGGTGTGCTGAATGTATTTTGCTCTTGCAGGGTCTCCGAGGGTTTACTCCAGAGACACACTGTGAGCAAAATGCATTCGCCACACCAGCAAAAGTGGCATTTACACAGCCTGTCTCCGCTTGCGATACGTTATATAAATGCCACCTTTGCTGCTGCGCCGAATGTATTTGAGACACATTATGCAAATGCCATCTTCACTGGTGTGCTGAATATGTTTGGCTCACGGACCTTCTCCGAAGATTTCCTTTGAAGACCCTCTGTGAGCAAAATACATTCTCACATCAGCGAAGGTGGCATTTACATAAAGCATACAGCATAGCACAGCATTTTCCCAATAAACTGATCAAAAATGTGCATGTATCCATAGGATAATGCTGCGCCAAGCAGTATATTAAACTTACTTCTGTAGCAACCGGGGCAGTTACTACACTTTGGCCCCATAGTGAACTATTCAGCTATGTATTCGGCTTCGGCCGAATACTTGGGCAACTGTTCGGTATTCGGCTGAATAGTAATTTCACTATTCGGTACACGTCTAAAGGTGACCTAAGCATTTCTGAAAGTAGCGAAATAAAACAAGCACAATTGCTTCAAATCTGGTCCTCTGTGTCAGTGTCTGTGCCATAGCTTACAGTTCCTGTCAGCATGACAGCTCCTCTTGTAACTCCTCTTGTAATGGCTTTGTGAGGTGCAGAGCCACTGCTTCCGACTGTGTTTATCCTCGCATGAGTTTCTTTGGCTGATGGTCTCCACTTCAGTCTTCATTCTGGCTTGCCTGGGTCAGCTGCGATTCTTCGTAGAGTTGATGGCTCTGCTCCCTCCTTTCTGCACCGTATTTCTTCCTTCACGATGCTACACGCTACACAAACGACATGACCTCTCTCTCCTTCCCTTTTCGTCACCGGACACCTAAGCCATCAACGTGGAGGGAGGTGAGCTACTTGGTGTTGCATATCACATTTTTCCTTATACAGAATATGGAGAGGCAATCACAAGGCATACAAAATAGAAACCCCCACACAGCAAGTTTCCACATATCATCAAGGTGAACTAATTCAAAACAAAATCATCAAGTGTCAAGGTCCCAGTCAGTTTAGTGGGGGTTGTCATACAGGTACAGCCAAAGACCTTTACAGTCAACAGAGAACGTATCTGCACAGCTCCTCATTTACAATCTTGTGGAGGCCTCCAGCTCCATAGTACCCCATTCCTGAAGATGTGGTTTTTAATATTTTTTCACAAAGTAGATTTACATAGAATTATAAATGGAGAGGAAAAGTCGACTTCACTTCTTGGTTGCTCCAAGGCAGTATTGTGATTTCTTAAGTGCTGAGAGGGCATATCACTGATACATTGTACATTATTTCCTAGCTATACCGTAACATGGACACCGCCATGCCCCAATATCTAGCCTTGTAAAGATAAAACCTTTTCCAACTCCCTCCCTTCAAAGGTATGCATGCTGGGCTCTGCGTTGAGATAGGGACACATGACACGCATGCGTACAATTATAAGCATGCAGCACATGATGCATGGCGAGTCTCATAAAACATTTTAATTACTTAAAGCCTAGACCATATATCTTGACATTATCTGCAATGACACAACTAAAAGTGAGCATACACATCTAAAGAAACATGTAAAGCATCAAGGAAAAAGACATGCATACTCTGAACAAAATAATCAAATACCAGTAGTGCAGTACAAAACCATAAACAGTGGAACTTGATGAAACCGCTTGAGAACGCTGCCTTGCTTGATACACTTGCGCATTGGTGTCAGACATGGGATACTTCCACAGGCACCGCATGGAATTCAGCTCTGGACGGCTCTGCAACTACCTTCTGAATATTACATTCTGAGTGAAGAAGGCTAATGTGGGGACCTGGGGAATTACATTCTGCAGCAGCTGAAATAGTATTAGTTATTTGTGTACATATGACATACATGGGCTAATTTATTTAATAATAAATAATTAAGAAAATACTGATGTCTCTGGTATTCTTTTTCCTTATTCAAATTCTGTTTTTTGGATGTGTAAATGGAGGAAATAGAACCAGGATTATGAGTTCAGTCTTCAATATAAACACGTTTAAGAACTCTTCAAATGTTTAAAGTTATGCTTGTCTTATAAAAAATATGACTGGGTTCTTTTATATCACTTTTACTCTTCCCGTTAACACTTTAGGTGCCCTCTGGATGCAGATGTACATCCTAATAAAGTGAGATTGTTTGCCTTTTTATGCATCGATAAGTCCTAGGTAATGGTCATGATTCAATTCATGACAAACATTTAATTAAGGCCCCACAAGTGATATGATATTTTATTTGTGTCGCGCTCATACGCAAGCGTTTCAGATCGCGACAAGGCAAGGGAGGGGAACAGGGGAGAACACAACACCGATCTTACTAGGCCCAGTGACATTGAGAACGCGCAAGTGCATGGGAAAGGGAAAGGGGAAAAGTGCATGGAAGGGGGAGAGTGGAGAGTGCAGGGCAGAGGAGAAACAGATAAATAATAATGCATCAAAATAAATGGATAATTGAGGCAATAAACTGTGGTAGTGCAGCCAGCAAGTGGCAAGTGCTGTGTTCACGGCAGCAGACTGGGTAAGTCTGATAAGTGCAGAAAAAGAAGAAAATGGGGGTGGGGGAACTGTATGGATACAGATACAGACCCCAGTGCGAGGGGTGGCCAGGAGGCAGTGCAGGAGGGTGGCAGGGTGAGCAGTTACCTGGGCCCAGGGGACAGAGGGTGGCCAGGTGCACAGTGCCAAGAGAGAGCAGATCAGCAGGGGAGAGGGGGAGCGAAGGCAGAAGCAAAGAGGAAGGTCTTGAGGTGCTTCCAGAACCGGAGATGGTTCTCCTCAAGTTTTAGAGTGGCAGGGAGGCTATTCCAGAGGGAGGCCCCAGCCGAAGACAGAGATCTACCCCAGCTTGTTTCTTTGAGAAATGACTGACCCTGAGGGAGTTAGAGGTAGAGGAGCGAAGAGCTCGAGAGGGGAGGTATTTGCAGAGGGATAGCTGAAGATATTTTGGACCCAGCCACCAGTAAGCCTTGTGAACAATGCAGAGGGTTTTGATCAGTGACTGTGGAAAGGTTTAAGCCGCAGATTTGTTATTCTTTTGATCTTATACGTAAATTCTTCCTGGATTTTTATCGAGCTATCCAATGTTTTAAAACGTCAATATTACTTATTGTCTATTTTATATTTATATTTTTCTGAACATGGGGCACAAGTTTCTCTGAAATACTTATCAGGATTTGTTTTCCTGTGCCGTGGTACAAGTTCTTGCAGCCCGATCGGAAAGGATTTGAGCGTAAAATATGTACAATAAAAAATCAAATGCTTTATGGGGAGGCGGTAAATGTAGCTATGTTAGGCAGAAGGTTGGTATTCAATTCCACAGCACTGCAGGGGTTAGATGACTTCTGGCCAGCCACATTTGGAACTTCGGGGCAGGCTCTTTTTTCTTCACGGTCACAGGCCCCGCAATGTCTCTCGATCCTTGTGAGCACCACAAAGCCACATGCTCTTGAAGGCACATTTGAAAAATGTTTGGTTCATCAAGACTTCCACTGCTCATGTATCCTGGTATCAATTGCTAAGTAATGTCGGATAAGGGGACACCTCCAACAACAGGGGCGGAATCCTGAAATATTGCCTCACAGATTATACGCTGTGGTCTCACCCATATCACCTACCTCTCCCAGTGGCACCACCCGACTCAACCATAGGCCACCTATATCATCTACCTCAGCCTACAGCATATGTTCTGCTAATGTCCTTCTGATAAAGAATGCTGATGTGTCCCCGCGAGGCAATGTGTTGGTGCTTGATAAAGCTAGCAATAATACATGGGTGCAGATGTTTCAATGGATGGTGGCCTCCTATCGCACAACACTTCAGATCCTGTCCTCCATAAACCCCTCAGGATTGCAGCGCATGCGACTGTCAGTTCTCAGGCATTTTTGATTGAATGTATTTAGGTGGTTAATCATCCCTGATTCTTCTTTTTCAATTTCAGGTGCTGGAACAGTGGCTGCCTCACACCCCATTTCAGCCGGCACCCCGGAAGGAAGTAGCTATGGAGCCATAGGTGAGCACAAAGTTCTCCGTCTTCTTAGGTTTCGCTTGGAGCGCTTTACATCACTGTTTCCTTAAACACTCATTCTCAACCTATAAGGACAACAGGCCAGCGTTGCCCTGAGGAGTTTAGAGTTTGATCACCTGAGCAGTAACATCTCTGTTCCCCCATTCCTGCTGCTTATTTTCTTACTTTCAATATGTTTAATGTGGAACAGGAGGATGAGGTGCTCTCCTTCTTGGGATTCTTTCCAGTACTTTATGCAATGACCTGAAAACTGTACTCTTCAAAAAACATCTCGCTGATTGCTCCGCTCAATCCTAATTCTCCCCTTCTGGAGCTCCCCCATGCGTTCCCAAACCCTCTGCCACCCCCTGTACCCTTACTTGTAACCGTTGTGTGCCTCCCCGATGTAGTGTGCACCGTTGCTTGCCAGGTAGGAGTATCCGTCTGTCTAACATTCTGACTAACCCTAGTGGAGGGGAGCATTGGAATTGGTGCAGAAAGCACAGGAACAGAGTGGGAGCATGGAGGGGAGCATTAACACCAGAGGAAGGGAACCGGGTGGTGTACACAGAAAAGCGCATAGGGACACAGAGACAGCATGGGCAGGATAATGGGAACAGGGTCTGTTAGGGAGAATTCTCATTTATGGCTTATTTCCCTCACCTAGTGAGTCCCCCAGCAGTTTTGCTGGACTTCTGGAGTTTATTTTTTTCACTTGGTAAGAGTGTGAGCTTTTCGCCCACTCTTACTCATGTTTTACCATGTGTCTTTTACCTGTTTTTTTATGATTGTGGACTCTGGGATAAACCACTTCAGTAGACCCCTTCTTTTGCGTGTTACACAGCACCTTCAGTGCAGTGACACAGAGTTGTCTTTTAGACTTCCCACCGACTCCATTTCTGGGGCTGACTACAGTCCCTCAGAAAAGGGTAAAGTTGCCATTAACTTTACTTAGTCATTTTACCACAGATCCAGTACACCCCATCTTCCATGGAGTACTGCAAAGGGTTACTTCATATCCCTTTGTATCCTGTACCTCGCTCTTTTAAAATTTAGACTTGGCTGGTGACAGTGGTATCTACCCTAAATTTCCTACCGCGATTATATTAGATAAACGTGGTGGTGTTTCAGGCTATTATATTAGCCTCAAACTTAAACTCGCTTGACCAAATACTTTTTCTTTTGGCTCTGGTCGGGTTTATTCGCCATTTCTTTTTGTTAAAGTCCTTCTTGTGTTTTACTTTGCGCGGCAAACCAGGTTTGCCATCTTTGTTCACCGTCTTTTGGCGGGCTTCTGCTCAGAAGCCCTCCTGCAGGCGCCTGGGTGTCTAGGTGGGCTGAATGTGAGGGAGGGGTGTAGTCACCCCCTGCACAGGGTATCCTAGGAGACCCAAGTCGCATTTTGCCATGATTGGCTGAGGTGGTTGTCCGGGCTGGACAACCCCCCTGCTGCGTGATTGACAGCCAGGCTGTGTGAATGGGGGATTTTCGCATAAAAGGCTGGTCTCCTGGGCTAGAAGTCAGAGTCGCCACTGGAACTACAAGGAACCAAAGAGAAGCGGAGAAGAAGACGGCTGCTGCAACTACCCCGTCCCGGTGAAGCCCTGCTGCAGTCCTGAGCTATCTACCCTTCGACGACCAGAGAAGATCCAGTCCGGAGTCTTCTTCCCTTGGGCTTGGTGGGGATAACCAGCTCATCTTCCACAGCCAGAGGATCCTCTTCTTGGTCGAAATCGCTGCACACTGCTGTAGTCGTCCGGATAGCCATCTGAAGAGCCTCTCCTGTTTTTAAGGAGCTCACCTTTTATTCGTCGTCGCTGCTGCCGGCTTCATCCCTGTGTGGTGCAGACCTTTACAGATGTCCTCCTTTGCACCGAAGTTCAAGGAACCGTGGGTCTGCGGGAAACCAACAGGAACAACTGCTAGGGCACCAGCTTCTCCATTGAATAAGGTACTGTGTTCTGCTTGAGGAATTAGGGTGAATACCTTTTCTTCATCTCCAAGGCTTGCCTTGTCTTCCCTCCTTCTTATAACTTTTGCTTCCTCTGTTGACAATATCTAAGTACTCCTGGCAACTTTGAATCTCGAACTGTACGACTGTGTGATCCTCGACAACAGGAACCCGGTTCCACTTGACACTGGCTCTGGCGTATTGACTCTTGAATTTCCGTCAAATAGTGTTCTCTGATTCTGTCTGCCTTGACAAAAGTATTGCCTATGATTTTTGCTCTCTCTGGTTAACCCAGGTGCTAAGTGTGTTTTTGCCCCGGTAACAATTCTTGCCGCGGATACGCGTTTCTTTAGTAAGACCGAACTGTCATTACTGTCAAAAAGTGATCGCAAGTGTATTCCCGGTCACGTCTCTTGTTTCGCAACACCGATCCGTTAAAACACCGGGTACTTACCTTGAGTTAGAGTGCACCAAAGTGAATTGGTTGGTTGTAGTATATTTTACGTGTGGTTTTGAATTAATAGAAGTGCTGTGTTTATAACAAATGGTTTAAAAATAAATGTACGTATATTTTTCTACCTGAAACCTTGAGTCAGTGTTTGCTTGAGTCACAGTAATTGTGGTCCCTTTGTGTAATCTCTGCTACTGCTCATATACTCTTGAGATAAGCCTGGCTGCTCCTCTACTGCTACCACTTTAACATAGTAGTACAGACTTGTACCAAAGGTAAAACTTGTATTGCCACCTGTAGTCTTAATTGTGTGTAGTGGTCCCTAAGGGCACTGCACAGGATTCTGCCTAACAGGGGCAGGTAGCCTAGGGACACTCTGGGAATGTAAATGGGAGCATTAAGGGGACCATGAAGAGGGGAGTACAAGTACACACTGAGAACATGGGAACAGGAACAGCTGGATCCGGCAGAAGTATCCGTGGGAGCAAATCTAATGTAATGCAAGTGGTCTAGTACACAGTGACGTCCTGTTGGTGCTGTGTCCTGCAGGAGAGAGGGAGGGGTTGGACTTAGTGGGGATATAGGGAGAGGCAACATGTGAAAACCCTGATGTGTTGCTGTGTGGAGATCCGAGGCACCCTTTCCCTGTGATTTGGGGTAAGGCACATGGGATGGTTGTTGCCAGAGGGAGCCCCAATTGTTGAAATCATGCTTGGTTGCTTGCGATCAAGGCCCACCCTACCAGTGTGGAAGGATGTGTGGGGTGGAATGTCCCGTGGTGGGTTAGTGGGAAAGGTGTAGAATTTGCTGGGTGTGAGTTTAGAGATGGAGGTGCCTGTTGAAGTGGCCAGGGGGGTGAACGGCAGGTTCCCTATGGGAGTCCATATCTGTGACTACTTTTCAGGTTCATAGGCCCTGCTTTGGAAATTGGATCTGTTTAATAAACCTGGTGTACATCCTGTTACTCAAGTGCCTAGGTTGGGGCATGCTTTGCTGCACCCAGTGTCATATCCTTGTTGTCCCTGGTCCTACGGCCTTCGGGTGCTTAGGCCTGCCCGATCTCTGTGATTTATTCCTAGTCTCACATGACGAGTCCATATTAGCAATGCTTTTCATCTTCATGCCTAGTGAATAGACACATTTTGAGAAATCTCTGGAAGGTCGAGTGGCCCTCTCGCAGGCAGCATTGGCGGTGTTTGTGACTAAAGAGGGCCTCCTTAGCGTTTTGTGTTGTAGTGTGGTACTGTCCATAGCGATGCTTCACTGGATCATAGCCCCTTGACTGGGACATATGGGATGAATTTATGAAGGATCAGTGGGCAAAGCAGAGAGTTTTGAGCTGGATCTTGGGATTGACTGGACGCCTCTGGAGGATCCGGAGCGCTCTGGTGATGTGTTCTCATCTTCTCAGCAGGAGTCTGGCTGCTGCGTGTTGTGATCTCTGGAGACAGTTCACAGGGTAGTGTGGCCGGGAGGCCTATGTGCCTGCGGTTTGCATAGTCTGATCTTACAGGTACCAGTGCAATGGCTGTGAGGGTTCACTGTAGGAATGACAAGAAAGGCGATCAAGTGTAGGAAGAAGCGTGGAAATGTGAGCATGGGGGCAGGGAGCGGGACATGGAAAGGGTGCAACGGGTCACGGTAGGAGGATGGAAAAGCATTAAAACGCAGTGGGGGTATCCCTGAGAGCTTGGGGGGGGGGGGGTATGGTAAATTGTGCGGAAGACCATGGAGTGTTATTAGATTGAGAACAGAGCATGGTGAAACAGTGGGAATATGTGGGTTCCATGTGTTAATATCCCTGCAAAAATATCGCCATACAAGAATGGCGCCGTATTTTTGCGGCAATATTAACCCATTAAACCTCCGGTGGACACCCCCGCAATGCCCATATTATTTTAAAGGGAGCGGGGGACACCCCTGCGACCCCTGCTCCAATTTACCCAAAAAATTATCCCCACTAATAATATTGCCTATGGCTGTTCCTGACGACCATATATATGGCGATATAATTGGAGGGAATAATATTACCTGATACCGTATGTGGGGGGTGGGGACATGACCAGGGAGCATGGTGGGTGCAGCAATGGGAGAGTAGCGGGTAGAATGACAACCGGAATGGGGAACAGCTATGACGGCGTGGGAACAGGGGTGTGTCCAGGGAGTGACCTGGGGTGGCACGTGCTACCCCAGGAATCTGATTGGCCACCCCAGGTGCCACCCCTTTTATCCTAAACTATGGTCATTCATTTTGTGTGTATGCACGCTCATACTTCATGCCTGTTGCCACCCTGCATAAGTCAGTGCCCGACTTGGGCTCTCCCGGTCTAAAGAGTCTAGACACGCCACTGCGTGGGAACAGGAAGATTATGGGACATGAACAGGTCGGGAATGGGAAACACGGGTGGAGATGTTTTACCATGAAAACATATAATCCTAATAAATATAACTCAACCACACTCTTGCCCCCTCTCTCTCGCTACCTCACCCTTTTGGCTCTCTCCCTCAATGACTCTCCAGGGCATTATCCATTCATCAACGGGCCGCCTCCTTTTGCATTTTTCTTTTTATTTCGGGGAAAGGGGCAGGGGTTGCAGGTTTATTAAAATGTGGAAGCAAATACTAAGTTCAAGCACTCCTAATTCATGAATGCTCGCTTTTCTTCAAAATGGCGGCCGTTCCCACACTGGGCTCGGTTCCCGTCTCCTCTCTTTCTATTGGGTTTCATGTATTGTGGCTCTGTTGTGTTTTCCAGCCTTTGCATTCGCTCATATTAACATAGAACTAGTCAGTGGGGGCTTTGTCGTCAAGAGAGAGAAAAGCATTTTACAGTTTAATGTAATGGTCATTTGAATTGCGCCTTTCACTATTGGTATGGTCACAACGTGCAATAGGTTGAACGCCCTCGGGATACCGAAGTGCAGGTATGGGAAATTCGTCTGAGTAGTTTCTAATGCGTGCGTGCATTTTAACCAATATGAAGGTAGGTAGGTAGGGTTGGCCAAGTCGAATTACAATTGACCTTTTCACAATTGACCGAATTGTGAAGGTCAATTGTAACATATATGTGGGGGGAAACCCCCCACAACCCCCCACCCGACGCCAAACCCCCCAAAATAAATATAAATATATATATATATATATATATATACACATACATACGGTCAATTGTGAAAAGGTCAATTGTGACCCTTTAAATTCGGTCAATTGTTCATTCGAACAATTGTAAACGAACAATTTGGGTAATACCGTCCTGACGGGGGGTCTGGAGAGTTTGCGAGAGTTGGAGAGTTATTATGTGTGCAGCTAGACCGAATTTATATCAGGAGGGATAGATGCATTCTTATGGCCCAGGTGTTGTGCAAAGTGTCTTAGAGTAGTGAATGACAGCAGCTGCGTGCGGGTGCGTGACCGTGCCTTCGGCTACTTTCCATAAGCATGGAGTTTGATACATACCCATGTGTCTTGGCTGGTTTCTTAGTTGCATAGATCCGGCTGAATTTAGAAGGGGGTGAGTTCAAAGTGCGGCTGGATTTTACACATTGGCTATATAAAATGCACCTGAGATAATATATTGCTACACTCTAAAATTCCGCTGGATTCAATGCTACACTCTAGAATTCACCTAGATTCTAATTTGGTGATTTCATGAAAGTTGTTTGCTACTCCAGCCTGCCTGACGTGGTTGACTTGCTCAAGAAGGTAGGGTTTGTGATGATGAAACCAGACCAGATGCAGGACTGCCAGAGAGTCACAGTAAGTGATGACAATCAAACTTGTGGAAACTTGAAGAAAGAGAATGAGTTGCTTTTCAAAGCCTGTAACTCCAGGGGTCTGCAACCTGTTGTCTCTCCTGGTGTTTTGAACTACAACTCCCATAGAACCCTGCCAGCATAGCCAATTGTGAAGGATCATGGGAATTAAAGTCCAAAACATCTGTAGAGCTACAGGTTGCAGACTCCATCAGTAAACACTGCCATTGAATAGGGTGGGAAAATGTGCGAGTACTTGCTTAACTATTGGACACTTTTGTGGTCTTCAGGGGTTGGGGGAGTTGACACAGAAACAAGCAGGACACATTTTCTAGAGTTCGCCAATTGCCTTCCACATTTGGGGGCTTTTAGGGCTATTAACAGGGAATCCACTTGGCTTCCTCAATCATAGCCAAAGATATCTAGGGATGGACTCGAATCAATGGGTGCTGTACAGGGCCCAACAGTGCAGTTAGGAAGGCCGGACTGTGTGGAACATCCCTTCATTGGGAGCACTGCTGCAGATCCACATACAAATGAGTAAAGACTAGGTCCTCCTTTGACACTCTAGCCTGTATTCTTTGCCTGCAGCCCTGTGTCCCCTTGCTCAATGTCCTGCCAAGTGCAGCATCAACAGTCTATTCTCCGAACTGCATCCATAATATTGCACCTTATTACGTTAACCCCCTTCTTGTACAGTGCTCCATTGCTTCACAGCTAAGTTCACATCATTTTTCTTCATAGTTTCATGTGAAACTTTTTTACAAAACCTTTCCTAATTAAAACTTTCACATCACATCTCATCAAACGGAAGTGACCTCAGCACATGTTTGAAATAGATTTTAAAATGTCCATCATAATGATTCAACATGTCTGGTTACTCTTATCTTTCCCCTTCTAAACCTATTAATCTGTCCAAATAATCAATGGTTCCACATATTAACTTGTAATTCTGTCCAGCAAGTAGTAAAGATCTCCACTCATCCATGTCGTCATTGTGTGGAGCGAACTTTCCCCAAGGCCACAGTTCTTTCCGCAATTAATGCTGGACATTCGACAACCTAGTCATGGAGCGACTCCACCCATTTGTTGAAAAAACGACATATATTGTCGGAAGTGTTTTTTGTCGTGTCTTAGGAACAACATTTCTTATGTCGACAATGCATTGAGTCTCATCCTTAGGAATGTATCGCAATGGTATTTCGACGGAAGAAATTATAGGGACTTTCCGTACCTAGTTTGCTGCACGTACATCATTGTTTTGGATTAAGCTAGATTTCAACTTCAAGCGATTTTCGATAGTCATACTCCAATCACTGTTGCTGACCTTTTTTTTACTGCACAGGGATTGTTACATAATAGGTCAGATGAGGCTCCCACATAATCAAGATTCTTTAGCACAATTCCAGACCAATCTTTGAGTAGTCCATTGTAGGGCCTGTTTAAAGCTTCTTTCAAGATCTGATAATAGACTATTGATCCAGGCATTATCATCTGTCAATAAACAGCAAAAGACTTCCATAGGACCGATGCACTCAATGATTGAACGCCTAATTCAAAGCAAATTGCACTAATAGACACGTATCTCGGCAGCTTCAATACTTTCCTCCAGAACTGTGCTTCCAGCTTGTTCCAGAATGCAGAATCTATGTTAAGTCCTGCTTCACTATCAAATGTGGTTGCTGCCACCACTTTTTGGCGATAGAACAGGATCACAGGAATCAGAGTGAATTTACCGAATTCTCGATGTAATTTGGCACCTTGCAGGGCAAAAGTGTTCATTTTGGATTTCAGATCTTCGGTCCAATTCCATTCTCTGATTGATTTATTGAACATGACCCCAAGATATCAGATATTGTCTGTTCTTGCAAGGACTTTTCGATCTAATGTCCACTTGAAATTTCTTCCTTTGATGCCAAGTTGGGCCCCAAAAACAATAATCTTGGATTTATCTATGTTGATTTCCATGCCTATCGAATGTAGGTAAATGCCTGCGTTTGTTAATAATTGTTGCAGCCCAATTGGAGTAGAATCGATCAGAACTACGTCATCAGCATAAGTGCCCCAACTAATCGAATGTCCATTGATCCGCAGAGGAAAAGCATTGGAATTTTTTATGACCGCCTGCATGTCGGCTAAATACATACGTTCACATTATATAAAACCCATTGCATGTGCAGCAGCGCATAATACAGTGTTAGACTGAGATGGGCAGAAAATGAGAACCATCCTATGTCCTTGAATCTGTGGAGACTGCAGCCACTTGTTGACAACCAAACCTTCTTGCCCTTCCAGGGTTTGTCATAATGTTCTCAGTATTTCAGACCTTATTTTGAAAGATGATCGCTGTGGGCTGATAGATCAAGGGCGCTGCTATCTTGTATGACAAGTTCTTGGCAAAGCTGGCATTCAGGGACAGCGTACTACTGCTTTATGGGAAATAGTCAGACCAGGAACGAGCATGGAGCCGGAAATTATTTTGAAGGGGGAATATTTTATTCCCTTTTTTTGGTTTTGGCGAATTTCTGTGGAGCCAACAACACATTTGCCAAAACCATTGTTACAAAAGAGAGAGAGAGGGAAATGGGGCTCTGAACTGAGAATATCCGGTTGGCATAGCAACCAGCAACGCCACGGAATGGAATGGCCAATTCACTAAAATATATTTTTCTAAGCTCCTCTGCCGTACTACCCAATGAGGAGCTCCCTAACGAGATTTGCTCCAATCATCAGCGTTGTAACAAGCAAGTTGGGTGCCTGGCTTTCCATTTCCCAGCTGCACAGTGGTTTCATTTTGGGCTATTTTGGGAAAATGTTCGCGGGCATGTGGGATATTTATGGGCAACTTTTGATGGCTGATCTGTTTTTTACAAACACCCACCAACCCAAAGCCCATTCTCTCCACCCCATCTCTCTAACACCCTTCACCGCACTCCCACTCTCTCTACCCCTACCCGCCCACCCCACCCCCATTACGTGAGCTGATTGGGTTTTGTTTGGGCTACTTTTGATGAGTGCTTTTGAGACTGCTTTGTTTTTAATGTTTTTGTCCCCAACCAACTTATATCACCTACCCAACCTATAATACTCCGACTCTCTCTACCTCCACCCACCCTATCCCCACTCTCTTCAACCACCCACCTCCCACTATCTCTACCTCTAACCTCTCTACGCCAAGCCACTCACCTTACCCCCACTTTCTCTACCCGCAGCGACCCACGCTACCCCCACTCTCTACCAAACCCCCACTCTCTCTACTGACACCCACCCATCCTACCCCCACTCACTCTACCCCATTCACTCAACCCCCATTCACCCTACCAATGCTCTCTCTTTACCTCAACCGACCCCTACTTGCTTTACCTGCACCCACCCAACCCCTGCTCGCTCTGTCACCACCCAACTTCTGCTCTCTCTTTCCCCACCCACTCAGCCCCTGCTCTCTATCCACCCCCACCCAACCCCTGCTCTCACTGTCAAAACACCTGCTCTCTCTATCCCACCCACCCGCCCTACCCCTGTTCTCTCTCTATCCCACCCACCCTCCCTCACCCGCTCTACCCCCATGAATCCACTGAACTCCCTCTATCTCTACCCCCACCCACCTGTCCACTCCCTCTCTCTATCCCCACCTATCCTTCCCCCTCTCTGCCTACTCAACCCTACTACCTCTCTTTACCCCCACCACCCACCCTACACATTTTTTTGCGCCTCCCACTCTACCCCAGCCTACCTGCTGTATTCCCCCACCCACCCATCTTACCCCCTGCCCTACTCCCTCTCATCCTTCTTCTCACACTATGGCTTTATTTCTTACCTTCTCACTCTTACCCTTTCTCGCTCATATTTCCTCATACCCATCATCGATGGCCCGCTCCATCAATGGCTTCCTCCCTTGCTCTATTCCCCTTCTCGTTCTATTGCACACCTGCACCCCTTATCGCATTTATCTTTGAAACTTTGCACTCTCCTCCTTGCACCGTGGTGCCTATTAATGAAAAATGCAAAGAAAAGCGGTAAACACCAAAACTCTTGGCATTGCCAATGTTTTAAGTAGGCAGTACATTTATTTTATTTTTCAAGGATTACAATAGTAGTTCCCATTCCCAAAGGCAGTATTTCTGAAGCAAATAAATGTATATTGAGACTCTAAAAAAATAGATCTTTTGGTAATCCATACTTGTTCGCAATTAGTAAACATGTCCTCTTCAGATGAGGCAGCAATAATATTAGATCTTCGTCCTGCAGTGCTGCTCTGCTGGAAACCTTGGCCGATGCAGCACCGCAGGTGGAAGCCTGGGACAGGGTCCTGTGTGTCTGGGATTGGCTATTTTTGGAAGGGGTTACTTTTATTTCCCATTTTTCTGTTGGGATCGTTTGCCTGTTTTTAGGAAGTAAAAGTGGGTGGCACGCCTCCCATCATTATGGTTGGGTACAAGACACATTACGCCTGGTGATCAGCGATTCTAAACTGGGCGATTGTGGATGTGGCAAAACTGACATATTGGGGTTCTCTTTGTGGTTCAACTTTAGGGTTCTATCTTTGCCTGAAGGGTGGTATTGGAGAGATAGCTTGAAGCCTTTTGGAACTTAATCTGAGATGTTTGGAGAGCAGCTCTCTGTAGTCCAGGGATTAATGATAAAGGGTAGATTCAAGTGTTTTTATCTGGCTTTCATGGATCTCTCTCTCCTCGTCCTTCAATATTTGTTTTAAATGTTATTGTTTATTGCGTGGACCTAGCTTGAGAGCAGCGCAGCACTGTATACGGGGTGTGGGTAGTCAGCGTTAGGGCTGGAATCTTGTAACAAAAGCACAGTACTGTGAGTTGTGGTCTGCATCAATCTATGCGTCCTTTGGGATTGCGATATGGGAAATTGGCTAAGGTGAAGGGAGACACTGAAGTCCTTTTTCAGCCCTTCTCAGATGTTGACTATTCTAATCCTGCTCCACATGAACGTGGAGCCCTGTGTCAGATTGGATAAATGGAAATTCACTGTTCTTTTTCAAACACTGGCAGCGTCTGCCAAGGATGTCTTCAAGCGCCCGTTCTGTTTAATTTATGCACAAATTAATTTGCAAAAGATCATATTGACGTGAGATTTGATGTTCCATCTGCAGGGGGTTTCCCAGAACTGCTACTTAGTTAAGCCGACAACACCATTTCCCACATACTCCCTTTGCTCTCCAGAAGCTAATAGACAAGCTTGCAAAACGGATGCAGTCCAGCGAGTGTCCTTCAATATCTCAAAGACCAAGGTTTTGATAGCAAGCTGGCATTGCGATTCCTCCTGATGCTTTCCCCAAACGCAGAGTTGAAGAGTGTATATATTTGGGTGTAATCTTCTCGGAGAATCTGAGAACTTGGATAGAGTCGAGAGTGTCCCCCAATACCTCAAAGACCAAGGTTTTGAAAGCAAGAGGGCATCGCGATTCCTCCTGATGCTTTCCCCCACAACGCAGAAATAAAGAGTGTATCTATCTGGGCCTAGTCTTCTCTGAGAATCTGAGAGCTTCTGCCCATGTTAGTAAACAGGCTAGTTCCATGGTGCATGCTAATGGTGCTTTATTGCCCATGATGAGCTCTATGGGGGTGAGGGGAACCCATAAACTACTTGTTTATCAAGCAAAGACTCGTACAATTGCCTTGCATGGTGGCAATCTCTGGAGATGGAAGGATCCTACAGCTTGGAATACAGCATAGACCTTTCTTCTGGATAGAATTTGGACGCTTCCGTCATGGACGCCTGAATACTCGCTCCATAATGAGCTGAATCAAACTTATATAAGCAGTGAATTCTGACTGTGGCCACTCCTTGCGTGGCTTTCTGCATTGTGTAATTCACACGCTTCCTTGACCTATATGCAAGGAATTAGTTTACTGAAATCCCTTGGCTGTTGCACATTAACAACCTACTTTGTAAAAACAAATAGGCCGAACTGCTTACTGTTCTGTCAACCATTAAAAGAATGGACAAAGGAAGGGAGGGTGGTTTAGTAAAATGGTGCCTTAGAGAGGAAAGGGACGAATGGGAGTTTCGCAGTAAGATTAATAGTGGCCATTTCCCATTAATACATATGGTTCAATGGAGAACTACTTACTCTGCTTTTCCCAGATGGCAGCAATAGATTGGCTAATCAATTTCAGATTGCAGTTATTGCCTATTAGGGACACCCTGGATAACCGTACCTATTGGTCCACCTCATGTTTGTATGCACATGTCTGACGGACAACATTGTTACCACTGTCAAAGTCCAAGGGCTTCACGCAGTGCAGATCAGCCCGCTTCACCGCCAGCATGTTCCGCTGATGCTCCCCACTGATTCAGGATCCTATTGTATCTTGCGCTCTGCAAAATTACCTGTCGAAAGCAATAGGCCTGAGAGCTCTGGAGCATTAGCCCTTTGCAAATGCCATGGCACCTTATATTGATGAAAGATTGGATAAGAAAGGTATTTTATTGATTTTGTAATTTGAGTATATGATGTGTCAATAATGTCCTTTCCTAACAGTAGAGGGCGTCCCACACCCTTGTTTAGTTTATAAAACGTGGGGCTTTACCCTAAGTAACCCAGGGTAATCCAGATGTGGACCCCTTGCTTACTGTGCCTTAGAGAGGCTCAGCTTCACCTCACTGATGAGGTCCGACTAGGCAAAATATGTGTCTGGGGTTTCTATTGGTACTCTTGTTCAGAGAATTGCCTAGAATTTCGGTGCTGGACTGCCCCTGTTTGGTTGGACAAAGACTGATATGCAAATGGGTATTTCTCCTCTGTGAATGGTGCAGTGAGATAAAACGTGGTTGTAGACCCTCCTGAGTGGAAGAAATTCCATAGAACAGGGTATTTGACCCATGCTCGTTCTCAGTAGAGGGGCTCCCACACCCGTGTTTCCCTTCCAAACAGTTTTCTTTTAATATGATTATAACTGTTTAACTTTTTTAGATCTTCTTCCAAAATAGTCTGAGGATTGATTGATGATGTTCCGATAAGTTCTACATTTCTGCTCTCTTCTTTATCTCTGAGAGCGTGCGTCTTATCAGATCACACTTTGCGTCGATGTTCCCGAACCATGAAATCTGGTGTGAACAGCCTTTAAGTGCATGTAGGCCTTGATGTGCTGTCAGAGCAGCAGTGGAAAGGGACCGACAACCAACATATCAAAGCAAACCTTCTTTCAAAGGGCGGGAAGGCTCTGTAGTTCACTCCGTACAAAGCGTTCTACTCCGGGCGCTCGGCTAATAACAAGTCTCAGAAGCTGCCAGTTCAAACAAAGAAAACAAGTCTACATTTCCTGCATCCAAGTAATATTTTATGAAAAGGCCTACTCATTATGTCAGGCAAAAATAGTTGTAATGGAATTTGGCTAAAATATCTCAGAAGAATAGAATCGATCATGGCTGGCATGTACCAGGAAACACTGAGCTCAAAGCCTGCAGAACTCTCAAGCCATATAATTAGCGAGGGAACAAGGCATCCGTGTGTGCGTCATACAATTGACAAATGTGGAAAGGTGACATAACAACAGGTATCTGCAGAGCACTGTAAGGACCAAGAAACAGGATCTGTGCCTTCTCTCCGTCTTCTTCAGGGGACCAGGTCCAGATCCTGCAGGAAAAACATGCTGCCTACCATTGTGCACAGAAGAAGTCAACATACGACTGCTGCGGGTCCATTCCTACTCTTCGCATCCTGCTGTTCATTCTTGGTACATGGTATGGCACAGTCTTGAGTTCTTTACTACTGAAGCCACACACCTGTGGTGTTCTGAACCTTGTGTTCTACACAAACACCTATGGGTGGTGCCAGGTTTCTGTCCATGCCTCTGACCTGTACCTAGCTATTAGGTGAACAAACAGCCCATGGCCTTCATGGGCATTCTCTCCACATCCCGCTTCTTCATCACAGTACTGACGCATGAAGGTGATCTGGCTTCTGACAGAACACTTTGCCAAGAATCAGTTTTTCATGTTTTCTTTTTTCAAATGTATTTTTATTAGTTTTATACAACTGATACAAGAGCAACTTAATAAACCTCCCCTGCCAGCTCCCGCCCCCGACACACACACGGTCTCCCGTCCCACAGTGAAGATACAATGCCATTAAGAGATGTCCAGTAGCCGCAGTTTGTGCGGGCAATGCTGTAACAGAAAGCCCACCTGCAAAATATCTAGGATTGTGGCCCACTCTCGTGTGAATTTGGCTTGATCCCCCTGAATGGCATAGGTGACCCATTCCAAGGCTACCATTTCCCACAATTTATGTAGCCAGTCCGTTAACATCGGGGGGTCCAGCGCCTTCCATTTGCGAGCAACAACCAGAAACGCTGGCAAGTGTAGAATGTAAACAATCATTCTTTTGTATTTTGGCCACGCCTTGTTGTCCTGGCCTGCAACTCCCAGGAGGGTTTCCTCAAATGCCCTGTCAGTTTCCAGTCTATACATATCTCTTACGATCTTATTGACTGCCTCTGAGTATGCTTGAAGCGCCAGGCAGATGCGCCAAATAAGTATCCAGCTACCGCTGCGCCACACCCCACCCATAAGGCGATCTGAGACATTGGGATTTAGCCTGTGACACATAATTTTCAGCCAGAATTCTCTGACCTGAATCGACTGTCAGCCGTAGGATGTCTACCCAAACTGCGGTCCAGCTCTCATCTGTTATCGACCCCTTTTTAGTGTGCTCCCACTTACTCTGGAATGTCAGTTGTCTAGGTGGGGAGGGGGCGTCTATCAGAAACGTGTATAATTGCGATATTAAGCGTTTATCCCCCAGATTGGACACTACAAATTTCTCGAACGGGGTGAGAGGCCTGATTGCCGCTGCCCGGTTAGAGGGGGCCATGATCCAGTGGCGAACCTGGAAGTATTGGAAACGTTGTTTTTCTTGTAACCCCAACTTGTCTTTACAGGTAACAAAGGGTTTCACCTCCTGCCCCTGAAACATGTCCCTAAGTTTTACACAGCCCGCTGACTTCCAGGGGGGAATGCGCCTAGGACTAGACCTGGGGAGAATTGCGGCTTATCAAAGAGTGGTGTGAACAGGGAGGGGAACATCGTGAGGTGGTGGATGTGTACAGCTTGATCCCATGTGTCCTCCACCACTTTCGTGATATCGCTGCACTGAATATTGCGGGGTCTGTCTGCTCTCGGTAGCCATAGCTTCTTACCCATATGGGGTCCTTCTACCGCCCTCTCCATTTGCACCCATCTCTTATTTTTGTTTTCCCCAAATCAGTCCTTAAGGACCCTCAGCTGTGCCGCCCGGTAGTATTCCTGGAGGTTTGGAAGACCTAGACCACCCCTGTTCGGGGGTTGGGGGGAGCATCAGGGTTTTCAGTGCAATTCAGGGTGTTTTGTTTGCCCATATGTATTTGGAGATCAAGTTGTTTAGGGTCCTAAAAAAGGTGGTCGGGATGGGAATCAGGAGATCCTGGAATAGGCGTAGAGCACGTGGGAGTATCACCATTTTAATAGCGGTTACTCTTCCCAGCCAGGAGACCGTTAGAGGCGACCATGGCAGTAGTTCTGCCTGAATCTGGGCAAGCAGTGGATGGTAGTTTGCTGCGTATAGCCCTTTTAATGTACTCGTGATTGACACCCCCAGGATCTGGAGGCTTTCCGGTACCCACTTAAGTTGCGGTACTGTTTTTGCTACTCTCAGCTTTTCCTTATTATCCGACAGGTTCAGGATTTCGGGCTTCGATATGTTGATTTTTAGACCCTCAGCCCTGCCAAACATTTCCAGCTCCCCCAACGCAGCTAGGAGGGAAGAGATTGGTTTGGTGAGAGTAAGCCGCATATCATCTGTGTATGCCATAAGCGTGTGGTCCTCCCGCTAAAAGGAGATGTCCTTGATAGAGGCTAAATGACATAGCCTTGTGGGAAGTGGTTCTAGGTGCAGTGCATACAGCAGGGGGAAGAGGGGACAACCCTGCCTAGTTCCCCTGTGGAAGAGGACCGTAGACAAGGGCTGGCCATTTACCATCAACCATGTTCTGGGCTGAGCATAGTTTGCTCGAATCATCATTATACATTTTGGGCCAAGCCCCATATTATGGAGTGAGTTAAAGAGAAAGGACCAATCGACACGGTCGAACGCCTTCTCTGCGTCCAATGACACCAACACCACAGGGTCCACCTTCTTTTCTACCTTTTCTAACAGATGGCATATTCTCCTAAGGTTATCGTGCCTTTGACGGCCCTTTATGAATCTGGTCTGATCTGGATGGATCAGTGTGGGCATTAGCTGTGCCATCATATTGCAAGAATCTTTGTGTAGATTTTAGCATCTGTATTTATCAGAGCGATAGGGCCTGCAGTTAGTGGGGTCTTTCCCTGCTTTGGGGAAGAGGACCATCTTGGCTTGCTCCATAGAGTTTGTAATCGTGCCTGTGTTGGCAAAGGAGCTAAAGAGAGTTATGAGTCTGGGGGCCAGAGTTGCCCTGAACCGCTAATAAAAGGAAGCTGGGAGCCCATCTGGGGCCGGCGCTTAGTTTGAAGGGAGGCTTGCTATTGCGAGGAGAACTTCCTTCCGTGTGATGTCCCTCTCCAGGGAGTCCCGATCTTGGGCCGAAATCATCTGTAAGGGAGCAGATTTGATATACTCCTGTTGCAGATTCGGATTAGGGCCAGCTGATGTGTAGATATCTGTATAATAGGCATGGAATTGTGCTGCAATGTGCTCTGTGGTCGTCGCCCTATTACCTGAGGAGGTTTTGATAGCCTGGATGGATTGCCCTGTGTTCTTTTGGCGAAGCTGTCTGGCTAAGAGTTTGTCTGCCTTGTTGGCTTTGATATAGTATCTGTGTTTCAAGTAAAGCAAACTCTTTTCGGCTTGTTTAGTGTGAAGTAGGTCGAGCTGCCCTTTGGCGTGTCTATATTGCCTGTACAGATCCGGGGAGGAGTCGGTCTCTATTTTATGCATGATCCGTTCCACCTCTGCTTCCAGATTCGACTCCAGTATCCTTCTAGTACGCGTGCAGTGAGCCTCTGCCGTAATAAGTTCCCCCCTAATAGTTGCCTTGAACGCGTGCCAAGCCGTCCCAAGCCAATCCCGGTGTCTCCGGCCCTGCATTGTATTCGAAGAACTCTTCAATTTTGTTTTCTAGGGAGTCACACGTGGGCTGATCAAGGAGTAGGGGCCTTAGGAGAGTCCACGATAACAGTCTGGATTGGTGCAGTGGGACCTTCAGGGTAACATTGATTGGGGCGTGGTCTGAAATCATTATGGTGTGAGTCTCAACGGTCCCAACCCTCCCCATGAGCGTGGCTGTCGCCCAGACATAGTCGATTCTCGAGAATGACTTGTGCACGTGCAAGTAATGTGTATAAGTGATTTCGTCCCCTTTGATCGAGATCCATACATCTCTAGCGGTCAGCCTCTGTGAAATGTTCAAGTTTGGAGATGATCATTTTTAAAAACCCCTCCTGACCTACATTTGGCACATAAACCAATGCCACTGTAAGAGTGAGTGGGCCGAGCCTCAGAAGGAGAAACAGGTAGCGACCAGGCCTGTCGGGCAGATGCTCCAGGACGGACACTTGACTGCCCCCCCTAAAAGCGATAAGAACCCCTGCATTCTCCCCCCCCACATTTGCCTGCACGATTTTAGGATAATGCCTCAATTTCAACTTGTGTTTGTCTAGTCTCCTAATGTTGGTCTCCTGGATAGCTACCAGGCCTGGTTGAAGTTTCAATAGGAGACCTTCCAGCTTCTGTCTCTTGGCTGTGGTGTTTAAACCGCTGATTTTAAGTGTCAGACACTTGAATGTGGGGGAATGTGGGTCTAGCTCAGTGGGCCTTTGTGTCCCATTGCTCGGATCGTTGTTAAGTGACATCTACCTTGCAGATATTTGGCATGTGTGGTCCATCGTACCCCCCATGTGTGCCCTCCCCACTTCCTTCCCCCCTCCCACTGTTTCCCCCTCCGCATCCCTCCACATTCTCTCCCTCCTGGCGTAGGCCTCCCTAGATACTCTTCCCGCGGCTCCCCCTCCACGGCAGAGACCTACTAGTACTAACCAGGGTCATGTGCAGGGTATCCTAAAAACCCTCTGTAGATCTTGCCCCACCACCGCTCCCCCACCCCCCGAGACCCAACTTGTAACCGCCCTTAGTCGCTCTCCCCAGGCTTTGCTCTTGGTGTTCGCTCTTTTCTTTCTTCATGCTTCTTCCCCTTGCGGGTCCCTCATCGGTATTCGTGTCGCCTTTTCTGGTCCTCTGGTTCCCTTCAGTTGGGGGTGATACCAGCCTTTCTTGCTCCTTTTCGACTGGATCGTAGACCATTTCCAGCTTCTTGGCTTGCTTTGGCTGGTTGTCTCTGGGGTGCTCCTGACTTGTTCCTCCTCCATGCCGAGCAGTGTTGCCCCCTCCTCCAGCGAGGTGACCCTTCTGTGCTTCCCTTGCCACTCAAATACCAACCGAAAGGGGAAGGTCCATCTGTAGCGGACATCTTTGTCACGCAGGGCCCTTGTGACCGGAGCCATGCATTTCCTCTTCGCCAGTTTGATTGAGGATAGGTCTTGAAACAGGGATAGGTCCGTTCCATTTTATGTTATGTGATCTGCGTTCCTTACAACCCCCAGAATCCTCTCTTTCGTGGAGTAGTCCTGCACGGCAGCCAGCACATCTCTCGACGTGGCCCCCGGATCGGATTTACACAGGCCCAATCCATGCACCCTGTCCAGTCGGACCTCCGTTGCGGTCTACCCAGCATTTCTTCCAGTAGCACCTCCGTCTTTCTAGAATCATTCGCCAACTCTTGTAGTGCTCTTTCATTGATTTCTACCCTCTCTTCCGGTTTGCTAACATCTGTCTTCATTTCTTGCAGGGCGACTGCCAGGTTCTCCCTCATTTTGTCCATTTGGGTCTGAACAGTATTAGTGATCTTCTCTCCAAATTCCATGAAAAACTGCTTGAGGACGGAGTGAGTGACTGCCTGGTCCTGTGGGTCATGAGGAGATGGGTCTTCGCTGTCTGAGTGCTCCGGGTTTTGCCCTACCAGGGGCGTAAAGCCTGCCCTTTGTCCCCACATCTTTTGTATACCTCCTTCCTGGACTTTCCTTGTGCCTTTTCCTGTCTGGGGAGGTCCTTCCCCCTGTATTTTGACATTGCCTCCTGCTGGGGGGGAGGGTGTTTGCTTCCACTCTGTTGGCCACCCAATGCTGTTCTGGATTGGTTATCCCTCTGTGACTCTGTAAATGGCACAAGCTCAACGTGTGGTGGACCAGGCTCGGCGGGGCTTCCTGATGACCCTGCCCCCCTGGCCCAAACTTATGATGCTTCTTGGATCACTTTTCTGTGGCCCGTGGGTGTTAGGCCTGATGTGTGGCAGGTCGCCACCGGATGCCCCCTTTCCTGAGTGAGGGTGCATGGATTAACAGTACCTTGGTGCGTAAGAGGGGGGAGGGCTTCCCCCTCTCAATGTTCCATGCCCTTTTATGTGCCTAGCACCCCGCTTCCCAGTGTGAGCCGATTGTGTTGCCTCTTGGGTGAGGGGCCTCCCCTCTGCAGTGGCCGTTGCCACGTGGGTGTCACTAATGTGCCTCTTCAGACCGTCCCCCAGCCGCTGGCGGGGGTTCAGAGTCGGGACTCTGATGGAGCTGGTTGGCCTTCACTGCCCTCGTCCGATGTTGGGGAAGCTAAGAGGGGCCGGTCTCGGGCCCGAGGGCTATCCGCGCTGTTTAGGGCTGCTGGATATCGTGGCTCCCCGGGGAATTGCAGGCCTCTCCGCGGCCATTGCTATTTGATCCGGGTGAGTGGGGGTGCAGGAGTTCTCAGCTTTGCAGGGGCGCAGCGTGTCTCTCCTTCCCTGACTGCGCCGCGCTCCCTCTGATTGTGGCTCACCTTCGGTTCCCTCGCCGGCTCCGGATAAGTGTCTTCTCACTTGGTGCTGTTGCAGAGGGGCTGTCGTCCGCTTGCCGTTCCGGACCCCCTCTCACCAGGGGCTGTGGTTGTGACACCCAGTTTCGAGCCTTGTATCGGGTGCTTCGGAGCTCTGCTTCTCTAAGGGGAGGGGAGGGCTTCCCCTTCCCAGTGTTCTCGCCAGCCTGGACGTCTCCTTGTGGGCCGCTCTCACCGGCCCTGCAGTGGGGGGACGATCTGCCCTGTGTACTATCCGCGGCACTCCACCTTCAAGCTGCGTAGCAGCCCCAGCTAAAGGGCTGGAATTAGCGGGCTCAGCTCACACCTGTGGCCCCCACTAAACAGAGGCCAATCTGGGTGCCGCAGATTGCCTGGGGAGGGTCAATCTTGCTCAGGGTCATCCCCTATTTGGCCTCAGGAGTTTGGGAGCACATCTACCACAATGCGCTCTGAACGGCCGCCATCTTGGATCTTCCCACTTTTCATGTTTGAACCCCACCCCTCTCCCATCCGTGGTATAAAATATTTGATATCCCAAAATCCTCCTATTTTGCGCTCGCTCTCCTTCCAGGCAGTGAACCCTGATGGTACCTGCTGTGCAGGCTTCTTCTTTCTGAAGAACTCTCCCCCACTGCACCATACTTCCACAGTCCCTGCTGGGCTTGGGCAGAGGAGGGAGATTGTTGCCCCAGGCCCCATTATGTATCAGGCGCTTCTCTGGGGTCCAGCTAGGTTTATTGTCAAAGGTGTTTGAGGCCCATGTGTCACAATTGCTCTGTCAAATGGTGAGGCATGTGAATTGGGCGCCACGTGTGATTCTGCGCCACGTGTGATTCTGCAGCGCTGAAAAGGAACGGAGCCCACTCTCAGGCCATGATGCACTGAATCCTCAGGACCTTTCAGCAACTTAAGTAACTCTCTCTCACTCTCTATCCTACCCTCTGGCTCCACTCACACCACGGGCCATAAAGTGGATGCTCTCATCTCCACTGAAATCCCACTCTCTAACTCTCTCACTACCTATCTCTCTTGGACCGACCACTCTCTTTTATCAACACACCTGGAGCTCGCCTCTCCTCTTGCAGGGACACACCCAGCACCGCCACTCTGCTTCAAAGTCACCAGACCCATGAAAAAAGTGACAGTGGCTGCCTTTGCCTCCACCTACTCTCCTCCTCCCATTGCTGCTGCTGACTCCCACCCTGACACAGCCCTCACTCACCTTAATCTGTCTATCTCCAACTCTCTTGATACTCTTGCTCCTGTCATGAGGGTCTGACTGAAATCTTCCAAAAAAGTACAACTCTTGGTATGACTCCAATATGGCTGCCCTTAAACGCAAGTGTAGGGCAGCTGGGCGGAAATGGAACTCGTCGGGTGCACCATCTGACAAACTGGCCTGCCGCCTCTTTCAAAGGCAATATCGGCTCTGCATCTGATCCAGGAAAAGAGTCTTTATTCAAGCCCGCATCTCTGCGGCATCTAACAACATGGCCGAACTCTTCAAAGTCTGCAAGGAACTGGCCAACCCTGCAGCAGCCTACTCTTCTGTTGCACCTTCACAGGACCTTTGCTCTGCCCTGGCAGCACGCTTCACTACCAAAACCCAAGACATCCTTTCCTCCATTCCCCCCACATCACAGCACACACCAACAACGGTGCCTCCCTGGGTCCCACCTCCACTTCACCTCTCCTCTCTCTCACCTGTCACAACCGAAGAGGTCACCAGATAAGTCCAGTCTATGAAGACCTCATCCAAACAAGTGGACCCTTGCCCCTCCAAAACTATTAAAGACAACATTGACTCCCTCGCCCCAGCCTTGGCTGACCTTTGCCCTTCTCCTTACTCTCTCCTCCGCCTTTGACACTGTTAACCACAACATCTGGATCGCACATCTTCGTGGCACCCTGGGAATCACAGGTCAGGCTCTGGCATGGTTAACCTCTTTCCTCTCCGACCACCCATCCCAAGTGGAACTTGGAGCCTTTCTCTCGACTATCACTTTCTTAACCTGCGGCGTTCCCCAGGGATCAAACCTATCACCATGGTTCTTAAACATCTGTATGGCTACCTTGGCACGTCTGAGGGCCACTTTCACCTCTAATTTACAGTGTTATGCGGATGACACACAACTATCTTTCAGGCTACCCTCAGCCGTTTCCTCCACCTCACTCATATCTGACTGTCCGCTATCCAGTCAATGCGGGCCGCAAACAACCTCTGCCTCAATGCCAGTAAAACTGAGATCATTCACATTGGGATCCCTGCCCCTGCTTTCCCTCTTTTACTCTGGCCGGCCACTCTTGGGCCCGCACCTACCCCCACCTGCGAGGCCAAAGACCTTGGCCTCATCTTCGACTCCACCCTCTCCTTCACCTCTCACATTTCTGACATCTGAAAAAAATCTATCAACTATACCTCCTCAGAGGCACTGTACCTTTTCTCACTTTCCCCCAGCATCTCACTATCTCCAGAGCCCTGGTTCTCTCTAGGCTGGACTACTGCAACAGCCTCTTCCTCCCTGCATCTGCCCTGCGCCCTCTACAACTCATCCAGAACAAAACTGTCAGAGTTATCCTTGGCCTCAAGCCCAGGAACCCCATCTCTCTGGTGCTGAAATCCCTTCACTGGCTACCCGTGGCTTCAAGGATCAAATTCAAGACCCGCTGCATTGTCCACAAGGCTTTTTGGGGCCTGGGACCTACGTACCTGCAACGTTTCTTACCTAAATACTGTCCCTCTCGAGTCCTCCGCTCATCTACCTCCAACCTTCTGGGAGTGAGCCGGTTCTTCAAGCAGAGATTTGGAGGGAGATCTGTAGCCTCAGCAGGCGTCTCCCTCTGGAATAGCCTCCCTGCCACCCTCTGTCTTGTGCCTGATCTTCTTAAATTCCGGAATCTCCTCAAGACCTTCCTCTTCTCCTCTTTCTTCTCTCCCCCTACTCTGCTAACCTTGCTCTCTGCTCTCTCTCCATCTCTCCCTCCTCTTCCATACAGCTTTGCTGACTGGCCGCCTGGTGCACCTCGGAGTCTCAAAAGTCCCTGTCACCCATGCCAGTCCTTTTTGCACTTGCCTCAGGGCCCTGCACTCCATCCCCCTCACTGAACCTCTGAATAAATCCAAGAGAGTTTCTCTCTCTGCACTTATCCGAGCCTCTACCAACTGTGTGCACTTGGACCCCCCTCCACCTCTCCCTTGACCGTCTTGCACTTGCACTATGTGAATGCATCTCTGCCTGAAGATCGTCTGTCTGTTCTCCCCTGTCTTCAATCCTTAATGTGCACTTGATAAAAACCACAGAATCGCTGTCAGGCCTATTTGCTGTATCTCAACTGTTAAATGTATCTTTTTCACTTACTCTGCCGGTGCAGACCGTTATCGTCTCAGAATGTCAAGGGCTCTGAGCAATGTTTTTTCCTGTGTTCCCACCCTCCTTCAGTGCTTTGAAACACTGCCTGTGTATAGGCGCTTTATAAATAAACAATACCAATACTGAGAAAGTGAATACATTTTTGACAATTACTTCTGGGTGTGGCTGTGTGTCACAATACGTATCGGATCCGTCCGTCCCACTTCCCTCCTCTGACTCCTCACCTGTGGAACTGGAATCCGTGGCATATCTTGGGTTCTCTCGGTATTGATAAGTGTTAGATGCTGTACTCCTTCCTCGGTGTGAAGCCACGGTGGCCACCTGTAAACTGTGGCCACTGCGGCCCCGTCACCGAAGACAGGCAATCAGGGGAAAAAGCCAATAGTGTAAAAAAAACCTCTGCGCAGATGAAGACTTGCTTGAGGGCGCCGCGGTGTAATCCAGGATACAATGTAGACCCTGACAAAAATGTTTGAATGCGCCGGAACCCCAGCGAAGGGTGCAGATACAGGAAGCAGGGAAAACCAGAGAGCCAAGGGTAAAGAGAAGGGCTGAGAGGGAGCTGGACGGCTGGAAGGTACCCGCGAAAAACAGCGGTACCTGATGGACGTCAACGGGGGGAAGAAAGGAAAACCCCCAAAGCTAAATGGAACAGGGCAGTCCAGGAGAGAAAAGAAAGAGCACCCGAGAGGGCGAGAGAGAGGGAGGAACCAGAACTGAAAGAAAGGAAAACAACAACGTTAAAGCAACAAGGTAAGCGAAAGCGATAGCTTAGACGTTGCAACGCGCCGACAACCGGGGAATCCCGGAAGTAATACTTTCCGGCTACCAGTGACGCCGCAATGTGAAAGCATGAAAAAGACTAGACCGTCACCCGTGCAAGAGTAAGGAAGCGTGCAGGAACTCTAATGGACACTCCATCGAAACCGCTGCCACATCTTCCATGCACTCGGGTGCATGACACTGTGGCACAGGATTCATGAGTCAGCGCTTTGGGCTCAATGCTGGTAAGATGGGCACCTGCGCTCTTATGTTGTGAGTTGGAGGACATAGGTGGCATGGAGATGTATGCTGACAAGTCCTCTCATTTGGTACTAGGCGGACCGCAACCGATGTGTTCATCCTATTCCCCCAAGACCATTGAGAAATACAGTGTGGTCTATTGACGATAATGCTGAGCGTCCATGCTAGGATGAGCATCTGCTAGCACTGGGGTTCTCAATTGGTATTCCACGTTGTGTCCCATTCCTGCTTCCAGCCGTAACCGAGTCGATCCACTAGCATTTGACCATCATATCCCTCATGGCTCGCTATTCACTTAGCACCGCCTGGACCCTTCCAGCCGCTACTGATCCACTAAGCGGCAAACCACATGCTACACGTCTCACGTGTGACAACGCTCACCCCGGCATTGCTCAACTGGGCGACAACGCGCTTAACCACTAGCCATCCAATCAATTACATTCTCTTACTAGGCTCCTCCCCCTCTTTCGGCTACACGCACCCTGATACATATATTAATACTGCTGCCCCCACAGGGACACAGCCTAACAGGACACCTCTGGTGATACTCTGTCTCCATATGCCGCCTGTCTACTTGTAAGTGACTCATACACAACTGGCCCACCAGCGCACTCCCGCTCAGCACTTCCACTGAGCACATGGCCCCCCCTCCTGTAATATCCATTTGCTTGTCTACTTGTATTGACTCACACACAACTGGCTAACCAGCTCACTACCGCTCTGCACTTCCCCTGGGCACATGACCCCTCCTCCTGTAACATCCATTCACACCACTGTTCCCAAAGGGACCCGCTCTATCCGGTCCCTCCCGGCTACCTTCAAACGCTGCCTCACTCCCTGTGAGGATTTAGCACACCTACGCTTGGCCCATCTGCGCGCCACGGCCTGACAGGGGTATGCCATCCTTTGACCAGACGTTTTTCATTTCTAGTACCCTCTGCACCACCCGGGCAGACGTACCTAACCACCTCCTACCTTGCTTCTGCTCCCAATGGGACCACTTCTAACCTGGTACCACCCTGGTACCCCCTATTGGACAGCCACTTCTAGATTTGGGGTAGGTGAACTCATAACATGTCTACCTATTAGCATCTTCACGAAGGCACATTTAACAACCATGCCATCATACCCTGAGTCCTGATCGAGGCGCTTGGCACCCTGTGCACCCCAGGATACCTTACCTTCTCCATATTCACGCTAGCAACTGCCCATTAGCTGTCATTATACAGTGCTCAGTAAAGCCACAACGCCCTTCTATACCCCAGGTTCAAAATTATCTTTCTTCTTTCTAGTGGATATCCAGCTTCCTTTATCAAGGACCATCACTACAATATTTTTCCGGTAAGAACCTCATTAGCCGGATACGTAGATTCCCGGCATCTGCCCACCCCATCTAACCGTTTCTCTCTATTCCTTCCTTCTTTCTCGCCCTTGGTGCAATCTCTGTATTACTACAATATCTACCCAACTGGGCCAATATAACATGTACTGTTACCTATGTTGTACCTCAACTTGTACATGTACACAATTGTCATGTCACAATGACCTCACTTCACCACATTGTACATTTGACTAATGTGTGTCAATAGGTCACTTGACAATTGTTTCTCTTACTTATCACATCACAACTCATGACAACTCATCCATGTCACCAACATGCACTTTCACCTTGCCAAAACAGCATAGCCTTGATAAAGACCCTTTGGTCGAAACATGTGTTGGCTTTACCCATGTGAACAGCACTACAGGTGCTCACATAACCTTTGTCAATTTCCATGCCCATTAAATCAAGACTACATGTACATTCAAGTGTCAAGACTCAACATTTAACCATGCCATCATGGCAATAGTGAAAAACATCATGAATCCAGCGCCAAAACACATGGGGTGTCCATCCTTTCCTCATAACATTTACAGACAGTTCACTGTGGACACGCCTTGGTCGGGTTTCCTTCGGTCAACACACTATTCATAGGGAGAAGCACAGCTTCACCTCACTGATGAGGCCCAACAAGGCTGAAACACATGTATGGGGTTGCTGCTGGTATTCATGTTCAGAGAGGAATTGCCATAGCATTTCGGTGCTGGACTGCCCATGTGGCAAATGGATATTTTCCATCTGTGAAAGTTACAGTGAGCAAAAAGCGTGTGCTGCAAACTCTCATCCCAGAACAGGTTATCATGTCATGTTCTTTCTGGAGAGGCGCACCTGCTACCTTTTTTGAAATATTTGCAAGGAACTGGGGTTGGTCACTGTGAGTTACCTGGTGGCAACCAGACGTGGACTCCCTGCTCACTGTGCTCAGAGAGGCACAGCTTCACCTCACTGATGAGGCCCAACAAGGCTGAAAGACGTGTATGGGGCTGCTGCTGGTAGTCTTGTTCAGAGAGGAATTGACATAGCATTTTGGTGCTGGACTGCCCATGTGGCAAATGGATATTTCCCATCTGTGAAAGGTACAGTGAGCAAAAAGCGTGTGCTGCAAACTCTCATCTCAGAACAGTTTATCATGTCATGTTCTTTCTGGAGATGAGCGCCTGCTACCTTTTTTGCACTATTCATAGGGACTTCAGGCCTCGCTCCTTTTGTTAGCATCCTTCTGCTGGGTTTGCTCTTCCCAACGTTTACCAAACATCTTGTTATGGACATCCCTCGTTGGGTTCACTCTTGCCAACCTTTGCAACGCACTGTTTATGCGCTTATTTCACCAAGCGGATTCATTTTCCTTAGCTTTGCAATCATCTGTCGGTCAAAGACTTTCAACGGTACAGAGAATTTTACAAGACCCCTGTATGACCACTTTGACCTCTTTTTGCCTCTTTCCAAGGGCTTCTGGTTACGGTAGTTTCTACCATCGGGTAATCGCCCTGAGTTTCCTGCATGAGCACCCACGTGGTGCCAGACTCCTCGGTTGATGGTTTTCCCCCTCTTGCATCAATAGTTTCTTTAAACCTTTCAAAGTTCAAATTATTCGTTGGCTACTTTTTGTTCAACACAGTTTGGTTTTCTATCAACTCTCCCCTCAACTCACCAGCTGTGATGAACCGCTTGGCTTTCTTTCACCATGGAGTCAAGGTTGGTACCACAGAGGTCTCACCCCGGCTTGGTAATCTGCTGCAACACATGCTGGCTATTTTTCACAGTCTTATGATTACTTCTGCAGAGGATTCACAGGCCTTGGTCGTAAAGGGCAAGGTCGCTTCTCTCCTTGTCACCCTCTCGGTATGCGCCATCTTTCTCCTCCTCTTGAACTGCCATGCTGAGTTAGCTCTCATGTCTTGCGGTCTGCCTTGCTCGACTTGTGCTCTTGTTCTCCACCTTTTATCCCTGTGGGGAAGGGAAAGGGCCGTCAGGTGTGTGTGTGATTCTGGTAAATTGCCTGACTTTGCCTGAACCTTGTATTGGGGCATGTCAGGTAAACGGCTCTGGTGTTAGCCTGTTTTCTTTTGTGTTGTGCAAAATTGTTTGTGTGGGAAAAGGGGGGGCAGTGCTTTGGAATATCCTATGTGGTAGGATGGGGAAAAGGTGTTGAAAGAAGGGGGACGCCACGTCTCAATCATCGGTGTCCCACTCCCCAAGGACCCCCCATCCAGGCGATACTCCCTCACTGGTCCACCCCCAGGAACTGGATCCAGTAGCGATGGCCGTGTCACTAGACGGCACTGCTACGCTGTGAGCAAGGGAGTTCAAAAGAGGAGTGGAGTTGGCAGAGAGAGGCTAAGCCTATGGAACAGGGGAAGCTGAAGACTCATTGCCCTGTGAGAATTAACGTTGACTTTGTAGTTATAGTTGGCTAGCCGTGGGGTAGAGGACCACAGAAAGCCATTAACTAATGGCTGGGTTTTTGAATTATTAGGAACTACATATGATATGATCAGCTGGGCAGCCTGAGATTGTAGAACCCCCTCCTTCAAAGGATCCAGGTAGCATTCTCTTGGATGACATCACTTTCCTACCCCCAAGAGAAATGCAGTTATCTCTTTTTGGAGCTTGGCAAAATCTTTAAGTGGGACTTACGCTGGGAGGGCTTAAAGTAATGTATAGCTGAGATAGCAACACCACCGTTTAAAGAGACAGAATTCTACCCAGCCAGCAAATCGAAAGCTTTCTCCACTTTGCAAGGTCCTTGCACATATTTTGAACATTCATTTGCCCTTTAAGGTCTTCCCAAATCTGGGGTAAAATTAACCCCTAAATACCTGATGTCATACTTAGCTGACTTGAACGCTGCCTGTGCCATAAGGGAGTCCCACATCTCAAGGGTAAGAGGCAGGTCAAATATCTTGTATTTGTAAAGATTTACTTTAGAGACTGGGTCTGATACATATTGCTGTAACACGTTAGTTGGGTGTGTCATTTCATGAGTTGAGTTGACATTAGGGTGTGCTCTGCGAATGTCCCCCCCCCCAAAATGTTATTCTTTGGTGGTCACCCTCACCTTCCTCATGAAAGTTTCCATTGAGATGGCAAAGAGTAGAGGGGATAGGCAGCAGCCATCCTAGCCACACCTCTCTAGATACTCCTGTATTCGTTCTGACATTTGAAGTGGGGCTTGCAAAATTGACGAAAATCCACCACAGGAAAATCTCCCTGGAATTCATGCCCCAATCTACCTTATCAAAAGATTGCTCATGGTCTTAGATAGCAGAATAGATGGAGTTCCCAGGAATCTCCTTATTTTATCCAGTGACTGGACCACTTGTCTAATGCTATAGAATGATAGAATAGTTGCCTTCCCGGAATGAAACCTGACCGGTCTGGTTGAATCACGCCAAAGAGCAGGGTCTCCAGCCTACTAGCAAGGACTTAAGTGAATCATTTTCTGCCCAAGCTTAAAAGAGCAATAGATCTGCATGATCAACAAGCCTTTGGCTCTTTTACCAGTTTCAAAATAAGACCCAAAGTGGTTTCACACATGGATTGAGATATATTACCAGAATCCCCCAAAAAGATCCTAAAGGCCAAGAGAACCCTGGAATATTGTTTATAAGAAACACTAGTCCGACTATCTGGTCCTAGAGCTTTGTTTGCTTTTAAGGATATGATCACTTTTCTTCCAGCCCCTCTAGCGGTACCCTCTGTTCCAGGGAGATCCGGGGATAATCTGTTCTGCTATATTTTCCAACCCTTTTCGAACTTCTTCCAGAAGTGGACCCCATCATGTACTCAGTAAAAGAGATTCCACCATGCAGACCCCTCTGTTGTTCACCTAAAAATGTATCATGGGTTTTCAACATGCCCGATAGGAGCTGTTCACTTTCACCTAGGTTGTAACCTCCTGTAGTATTGCATTACACAGCTGATGCTAAAGATGACGTGGGGATCGAGAATAGAATGGAGGGAGAGAACGTGGAGAAAAGAGCGGAGATGGAGTAGACGGTTGGAAGAGTGACAGCTCCCTCTATGTCCTATATGTTCATGTCCCCTCATAGTATAATTGTAGATTCAGTATTCCAATCAAAGTAATACTTAATTCCACTTCACTGCCTTCGTGAATACTTCAAGTGGCGACGAGGCTTGTTTGCACACCGCAAGAAGCGAAATCTACAGTAATGTCGGAACTTTCCTGATCCCGACAATAGCACCTATATCAGCAAAACATTGGAGAAGAGACCGTAGTACGACAGTGAAGGTACCGTACGCATTGTGCTTACTGAATTAATTTGGAAGGGAATACAAACGCAAAATACAAAACAATTTGGTCCGCAACCAAGATTTCAACCAATATGTTTGAATCTGTTTAAACATTAAAAAAAAAGGAAGAATTATATACACAAAATAGTGACAATTATTAAATCCTGAACATACACTGTTAAAAAAAAAAAAGAAGTTTTAGACATGCAAGGTAGCATCCAAGTGAGATTTATACTTATACTAAAGGAATTGCATCATTGAGCGAGGCGGAGCATGAGACTACAGTTATACAACAGCCATGTCCATGCACGGTGTTCCACCACCTGCCATGTTCTTACCAGAGGCTGGTGAACCAAATTTGCCATGGAAAAGGTGGTTGAAGTAATTTGAACATTATGCTACAGTAGTGTGTGGTACAATTTACAGTGAAGAAAGGAAGAAGTCATTACTTCTGCATTGTCTGGGACTGGCAGGTCAAGAGAAATATGAGTATTTACCAGACCTATCACCAGAGCAAGGAGGGGACATGAACGAATACGAGAAATGTATAGCTAAAATGAACAAACACTATGAGAAAAAATAACTACCGTACTGGAAAGATACAGATTTGGAAAATGGTTGCAAGAAACTGGAGAGAGTGTGGAACATTACATAACAGCTCTGAGGAAACTAGCTAAGAACTGCAAGTTCGGACACCAATTAGAGGAGAGATTGAAGGACCAATTTATGTTGGAGTGTGGCAGTGCTAAAATCAGAGAAAAGTTGTGGGCCGAAGATGACCCCACCCTTGATGAAGTGTTGCGCATTGCAAAGGAAGTAGAACACATGGAGAATTGTGTTAGGACACTAGAAGAAAGGATAAAAGACACTTCTATGAAAGCTGAATCCTCTATCAATACTCTTCAAGTCAATCAATTAGAGAATGCGAATAACCACGATAGCTTTAGTACAAGAAAGAAGGAAGAGTTTAAGTTCCATAACGTCAAAATATAATGGAGATGCAATAGGTTGGGGTTATGGACATGGATATGGCGGATACAATCGTGGATGTTATATAGAAACATGCAGACCCCAAATCAGTCAAAGAGGCAGAGGCAAGAACAGAACTTGTTTCTGATGTGACAGTCCATCACATTGGGTTACTAGCCCTGACTGTCCTGCCCTACACATAATATGCAGGAACTGTAATGGGAAAGGGCATTTCGCCAAATGTTGCAGGGTAACAAAGAGCAACATGAATTGGATTGGTAATGAAGGAAGTGATGAAGGAGAAGAGTTTGTCTTTGTGATCAGTGACAGTCATAATCAAGTTGAATTGGAGAGCCCTAAAACCATTATTATGGTGAATGGAAATGCAGTCAAGATGATGACAGATTCTGTAGCAGAATACACACTATTACCAGAAGCGATATGGAGGAAAATAGGTCCCAAGTGGCTCAATGAGACTGACATTAATCCAAGTGCCTATGGTGGTGTGAAAATTGATATCTTGGGTTGGTTCAAGACTACTTTGGGATTCAAAGACAGGACAACAATGGGAAAGGTCTATGTGTTGAAAAAGGGTGCGTCACCGTTACTCAGCTGGACACACCAAGCGTGGTTGAAAGTACGACTAGACGCCAGTATGGAGGAATCTATATGTGCAGTTGAGTCTATGGACAGAAATATAGAGAATATCAAAATTGATGTGTTCAGAGATGGAATTGGGTGTGTCAAAGGTGTTACACATCGCATACAGCTCAAAGAAAACTCCAAACCAGTCACCCAAAAATTAAGAAGTGTCCCATTGGCCATGAGAGATGAAGCCAAAAGTGAACTAAATAAGCTAGAACAGCAAGGTATCATAGAGAAAATAGATGCTGCGGAATGGGTGTCACCGTTAGTGATTGTGAGGAAAAGCTCAGGGAAAGTCAGAGTATGCATCGATCTAAGGGAGCTGAACAAATGTGTTGTCCCAGAAAGGCACCCATTGCCAAATATTCAAGAATTGCTATCAACCATGGGTTCAGCAAAAGTGTTCTCATCATCAGACCTCACATCAGCTTACCATCAGGTACAACTACATAAAGATTCAAAACATTTGACTGCATTCATCATGCCAGAAGGGCTATATCAGTACTGTAGGACGCCATTTGGACTCATCTCAGCAGCCTCAGTGTTCCAAAAAATAATGTATCACATATTTGATGGTGATGAAGGGGTCATTTTCTTTCTAGATGACATACTCATATATGCCGATAATGAACTAGAACACAATAGAAGATTGGAGAAAGTCCTAAACAAATTTCATAAAGCTGGTATGACTTTGAGCAAAGAGAAATCGAAGATTAACAGAAAATAAATTGAATATTTGGGTCATGTCAAATCGAAAGACGGTATTGCACCCAAACCTGAGTTAATGGCATCCATATAAAAAATGGCTACTCCAAACAATAGAGAGCAGTTAAGGACATTTTTAGGGATGGCCGAATACTATTCGAAATATGTGAGAAGATTTTCAGATCAACGTTGAGAGATCTAACAAAACTTAACAATAAATTTGAATGGAATGAAGAATGTGAGAAAGAATTCAATTATATCAAGAATGTTCTAGGAGCAGCACCAGCCCTAAAGAACTACGTGCAAGGCCGAAGAACAATAATCACAACAGATGCGAGTAATGTTGGTTTAGGGGCAGTTTTAACACAAATGTATGATGGAAGAGAACAGGTCATAGCATTTGCTTCACGCTTACTTAAAGGAGCAGAAAAATTAGATGCCACCATAGAGAAGGAAGCATTAGCTATAGTGTGGGCGGTGAACAAATTCAGAAGTTTGGTGTGGGGGACAAGATTCGGACTTCACATTGATCATTAACCACTTGTAGAAGTGTTCATGACTAAAGGATTGGACAAGGTGTCAAGAAGGATTAGAAGGTGGGTCTCTAGAATCCAAGAATTTGATTTTGCAGTAAAGTATATTCCTGTAGTGAAAAATAATGCTGCAGATTGCTTATCAAGGTTGACGAACCTGGAAGAAGAAAGCGATGAAAGAGAAAGACAACAAGAAATGATCTGTTCACTGCAAGATACAGCTGCTTCCAGAGATGAATGGATGGAAGAAATAATGAAAGATGAAAAGATGATGTATTTGATGAAAAATATTGAGAGAAGAACAGTTCCTATGAGTGAAATTCAAAGAGTAGGTCTTGAAGGATTTTGGAGTGCCAGAGATTAAATAAGCTGTCAAAATGAGTACCTACTGATAGGAGACAGATTAATCCCACCTATGGGTATTAGAGAAAAAATAATACAATTGGGACATGAAGGCCATCAAGGCATCTCCAAAACAAAGAACAGGATAAGGACCACATATTGGTGGCATGGTTGTGATTCACAAATCGAGAGAGTTGTCGGGAACTGTATCCTTTGCAGTAAAAAAAGTGTTGTGTGGGTGAGAAATATCCGATGGTAGTAACCGATATACCAGATAGGCCATGGAGGAAATTGGGTATGGATGTTTTGGGTCCGGTGTGGAGTGATGGTTGTCAAATGTATTGTGTCGTAGTGATTGATTTGCTTACCAGGTGGGCAGAGGTAACATTTTTGTCAAGTGTGACCACCAGAAGCATCATTAATTTCTTGGAAGAAATATGCAGTCATGAGGGTTACCCAGAAGTGATCTTGTCTGATAATGGATCTCAATTTAAATCAAGAGAGATGGAGGAATACCTTGAAGGGAAGTCCATCACTCATTTAACCAGTGCAGTATATCATCCACAGACAAATGGTATTGTAGAGAGATATAATAGAATACTCAAGGAAGTCATCAGATGGGCTTGGCCGAACAGGAAGGATTGGAAGGATGTTGTAAGAATGACTGTTGTGGCACATAGGTATACTCTGCATAGTACCACAGGAGTATTTCCTTTTGAGTTAAGTAGTGGCAGGAAGGCCTCTACAAAGCTGTTTCCATGATGGATGAGTGATGTGTTAAGTATGAAAGTGGTAACAAGCAGCGCAGAAACAAATATCAGGAAGAGACAGATAAACAACAAAGCAAGACATGATCACAGAAGTTTTAGGAATAATAATGAGCCCTGTGTAGGTTGTTATGTAAGAATTAATCTACCAGAGATGTTGAGGACGAATGGAAATAGAAGGTCAAGTCATATCAAGGTGAGGAAAGTTTTCAAACATGCTGTGAGAACGTACGATGGGAGAGTGTGGAATAATGAGAGAATAATAGTGATGCCTAGAGGAAGTGAGAATGATAATGCAGAAATGGATGTGAATAGGAATTTGAGTAAACACAATTTTCCTTTATCAAATGGTACACATATACGAAATGAAGTACAACCTGCAAGGTCACGGTGTGGGAGATACTACAAGAGGCTGAGTTATTGTAACGCTCACCTGGTTCCCTCGGAGGCGCTGGTCTTGACTGGGCGGTGAGAACGTCTTCAACGTTAGGCGTAGGATTCGTTTGGCTCCCGGATTTGACCCCTTCCTCACCGAAAGCTTGACCTGCAGTGTGAGGTGTCTGCAAGTGGAAAATCAAGGTATTAGTGGCTGGAAGGCTGGGAGAAGTTCTTAGCCCCTCTCTCCCTCTCTTCCCGTGGTACTCGGGTGATTGTTGTGCTCACCTTAAGTAAGTGAATGCTGAGCTCTCCATCCTGCGTCTTGTGCAGGGGCGCTGGATCCAGTTACTTCACTGGATGTGAGTTCCGCCTCTTGATTGCAGAGGGTAGTTGAGAGCGAAGCCGCCGTTTGTTGCACGAGCGTGACTTGTAAGTATTAAAGTTCTCTTTAGATTGCTCTCTTCAAATGTCTTTTCCCCTAATGTCTATGTCTTTTACTTTTCAGATGCTGTCGATGCCAAAGAAGATGCTCTCCCCGATTCGTGGCAGAGAGCGTAACAAGAAGATGATGAATTCGAAGGCACGTAAGTAGGAAGGCTGTTTTGGGGCCGTAGAATGCACCTTAATGTCCCCTTTTGTCTCTACAGGTGCCGGAATGCAGTGCGAGCAAGGTTGGAGCAAGCGCAACACAGGTAAGCAGTTTTGTAACCAAGCGTTACTAACCAATGTTCTTTGTCTTTGCAGGCCCGATGCCGGACGAGAAATGCAGAAAAAACGTCTTGGATGCTGCCGATGGATCGGGTGAGTCGAAGCGCTAACTTTGCCTTTGTCTAACCTGTGCCTTTTGTTTTGCAGGAGCCGCTGAAGATTGAAGATTGGTTCCCAGCAGGTAATTTTCGTAATTACAGGGTCCGGAGCTGAAGATTCGCTGGAGCTGACACGGTGAGCGTCCTGCTGCAGATGCAGAATAACGCGAAGCATGTGGTACCAATCGGGTGTGGTTTAAATAGCCCATAGGAGTGCTTAGGTGTCTTCTTCCACAGCAGCCTCGCCCAGGTAAAAGAGTTCCTGCTTCCATAAGGGTTCCAGCAGCAATGATCCAGGGAGTGGTGCCTGCCCCACCCAGAAGGAAAAGTAGTCCCTGCCAGAAGAGAGTAAAGCCTCATCTTGCTGGTAAGTAAGCAGCATGGTCTGCTCCAGGTAGGTTCACCCAAGCACCTTTACACTTGATATGAGCCCGGCGCTTCCTGTGCCGGGACGGATCCTTACTATGAGCCTGGCACCACCGGTGCCAGGACAAGGTCCAAAAGGTCCCTATTGGGACTTGCTGGTGCCGATAAGACATGTTATGAGCCTGCTCCCAAGGATGTTGGGTAGGTCCTGACTCCTTGAAAGCAGTGGTCATGACAGCACCCCCCCTCAAGGCCCCTCCCAAATTCGTCTTCTCCGGGGGTTTTGGTTTATCAGGAAAAGTTCGATGAAACTTCTTAACCAGACGGGGTGCATGAACATGTTCCGACGGTTCCCAAGATCGTTCCTGGGGGCCATAACCTTTCCAGTCAATCAGATAGTATAATTTAGATTTGGAAATCTTGGAGTCTAATATGTCTTGTATTTCGAATTCTAGTTCTCCGTCCACAAGAATAGGGTCTGGAGATTTTGTCAAACGGGTTCCAGGTTGCATGGGTTTCAGTAGTGAGACGTGGAAAACTGGATGTATCTTCATATGGGCAGGTAGGCCCAATTTAACCGCCACTGGATTGATTATGGCAGTGATTGGGTAAGGCCCCAGGTATCGTGGATTGAAAGTACGCGGTCCTTTTAGGGGTAAATGTTTGGTGGATAGCCAGACCTGAACCCCCACAAGATATTGAGGAGCTTCCTTTCGATGTAGATCCGCACACTTCTTGTATTGCTCCTTGGCCTGCTTGAGGTGAGATGTGGCCTCTTTAAAGGCTTGAGTGATTGTCGAATGCAGATGATCTACAGCGGGTGTTCCAAGAGTCTGAGGTGGGTCAAGATTTGAGGTGCGAGGGTGGATTCCATATGAAAGAAAAAACAGAGTTTTTCCAGTTCCGGCGTGGACTGAATTATTATAAGCGTACTCCGCAATCCAGAGAATGTCTTTCCAAGTGCCCTCTGATTGTTGTAACATGCAGCGTAGATACTGTTCCAAGGTTTGGTTGGTCCTCTCGGTCTGCCCGTCGGTCTGGGGATGGTGGCTGGTCGAAAGCCTTATGTCAATTTGGGCTAGGCGACAACAACTCCGCCAGAAGTGGGAAATAAATTGACTCCCTCTATCTGAGATTAAAACTGAAGGAAAGCCGTGCAACCGAACGATGTTTTCGAGGAATTCTCGGGCCAAAATTGGAGCTGTAGGTAACCCTTTCAATGGGATGAAATGAGCCATTTTCGAGAATAGGTCCACAATCACTAAGATTGTATTAAATCCGGAGCATGGTGGTAAATCCGTGATGAAGTCCATGGAGAGAGTATGCCATGGGTGTGGAGGAATGCCTAATGGATGTAGGAGGCCTGCTGGTTTCTCCTTCTGGTTTTTGCTTTGAGCGCACACACCACAGGAATTAATGAAATCCTTAATGTCCTTTCTCCAAGACGGCCACCAAAAATGTCTTTTTATCTTTTCCAACGTTTTGGTAATGCCGGGATGTCCTTCCATTAAGGAGTCATGGTAACAAGAGATCACCTGTCTTTGTAAATCGGTACATGGTAGATATAATCTTCCTCGAAAGTATAGTAGGTTCTTATCCATTGTGAAATCATTTCCCTTGCGTTGCCAGTCTTGCACTTCTGCTGGAGTCAGCAGATCTTTAACTTTAGCTTCAATGTCTTCAATGGATTGTGCACCTATCAAACCCAGGATTCTCTGTTCCGGAATTATGGGTACGGGTTCAGGATTGGTCGTGAATTCATCTACTCCAATTCGGGAGAGAGCATCTGCTTTTCCATTCTTGTTGCCTGGTCGGTAAGTTATCACAAAGTCGAATTCGGCGAAAAACAATGCCCAGCGAAGCTGTCTAGAGGATTGAGCTTTGGCTGATTTAAGGTACTGTAAATTACGATGATCCGTGATGACGGTGACTGTGTGTCGGGCCCCCAAGAGATAATGCCGCCAAGCTTTAAAGGCGGACTTGATAGCCAAAAGTTCCTTATCTGTAATGGTATAGTTAATTTCAGGAGCTGAAAATTTGCGGGACCAAAATGCCACTGGGTGTAACTGATTTGTTTCCGGATCTCTTTGCGAAAGTACTGCTCCCATTGCGAGACTGGAAGCATCAGTCTCTACTATATAGGAAAGTTCCGGGCGAGGATGTTTTAGAACTGGAGCCGAGGTGAATTTTGTTTTTAGTTCCTGAAAAGCTTGTTCAGCCTCTGTAGACCATTCGAAACGTTTATTCTTTCTGAGGAGGGCTGTAATGGGTTGGACTACTCGAGAAAACTCTGGGATAAATCTTCGATAAAAGTTGGCGAAGCCCAACATGCTTTGAACTCCTTTCACTGATGTTGGTGAGGGCCACTTAACGATAGCGTCCACTTTTCTTGAGTCCATGTGGACTCCATTAGGTGACAAAATAAATCCCAAAAATTCGACCTCCGTGACGTGAAAAACGCATTTTTCCAATTTTGCAAAGAGCCTGTGTTTTCGGAGCCGCTCCAATACTGCTGTGACATGTTTTCGATGTTCCGCCTCAGAGGACGAGTAGACCAGAATGTCATCAATATAGACAACTACACATACGTCAATGAGCTCTCTGAGGACGTCATTCATAAAATACTGAAAGGCTGCCGGAGCGTTGCAAAGCCCAAAGGGCATTACTTGATACTCGAACAGTCCATATTTAGTACGAAAGGCCGTCTTCCATTCATCGCCCTCTTTTATTCGTACTAAATGGTAGGCTCCTCTGAGGTCCAGCTTTGTGTAGATACAGGCACTTTTAACCTGGTCAAGAAGTTCAGGGATCAATGGTAACGGATATCTGTTCTTAATCGTAATCTGGTTCAGGGCACGGTAATCTATGCATGTTCTTAGGTCTCCCTCTTTTTTTGGCACGAAGAACAAAGCTGAAGAGGCTGGGGACTTCGAGGGACGGATAAATCCATTAGTCAAGTACTGGTCCAAATACTGCCTTAGGTGAAGATTTTCAGGTTCTGTGAGGGCATAAATTCGACTGCATGGAGGAGTGGATCCTGGAACCAAGTCTATTTGGCAGTCGTATGATCTGTCAGTCTCTACTATATAGGAAAGTTCCGGGCGAGGATGTTTTAGAACTGGAGCCGAGGTGAATTTTGTTTTTAGTTCCTGAAAAGCTTGTTCAGCCTCTGTAGACCATTCGAAACGTTTATTCTTTCTGAGGAGGGCTGTAATGGGTTGGACTACTCGAGAAAACTCTGGGATAAATCTTCGATAAAAGTTGGCGAAGCCCAACATGCTTTGAACTCCTTTCACTGATGTTGGTGAGGGCCACTTAACGATAGCGTCCACTTTTCTTGAGTCCATGTGGACTCCATTAGGTGACAAAATAAATCCCAAAAATTCGACCTCCGTGACGTGAAAAACGCATTTTTCCAATTTTGCAAAGAGCCTGTGTTTTCGGAGCCGAATTAGCGAATTAGCTTGATCTTTCTGAAAGACATCCTGAAATTCCCGGTATTCAGGAGGCAGGTGAGGACTCTCAGAAGTAGTTGCAGCTAGCTTCGTGCTGGGCTACGGATAACAGGTAGGTGCGCATTCTGGAAACCGGATTGTCTTTGCTCGCCAATCAATTTGAGGATTGTGTTTCTCCAGCCAAGGGATTCCCAGGATAACTTGAAACTGTGGAGCCTTGATCACGTCAAACACGATCTTCTCTTGATGTCCATCTTGGCTTACCAACGTCACTTCCATGGTGGTGTGAGTAACTGGTCCGGAAGCTATTTCCGTACCATCCACGGTGGTGATAACGTCTTTCACCGACTTAGGACAAAGAGATAGATTCATCCTGGCGGCCAATTCACAGTCCACGTAATTGCCGATTGCGCCACTATCTATGTATGCTTTAATGGCATGCATACGATTGGGTTGTTCCGGACTCACGAGGACCATGGGCATGGTAAAATGCGAGGTCAAAGAACTGGTTTTAACGCTCGGCAAGCGGACCTCTACACTTGTCGGGCGAGGTCGTTTTCCGACTCTGAACTTTTGGCACCCTTATCGGAAGCTCCTACTGTCTTCTTCTTTGGTTTCACTGGGCAATCTTGGAGGAAGTGCCCTGAGTTCCCGCAATAGAGGCACAATTGCAGTTGTCTTCTCCTTTCTCTTTCCTTTTGGGTTAGAGGTCCTTTCACCACCCCAATCTGCATGGGTTCCACAGTATCATTTCCTTTAACGGAGCTCTGTGGTCTTGAAAAAACTCGATTCTCAAACCTGGAACAATCGGCTTTTCGATTTTGTATTCTATGATCCAGTTGCACCACCAGATCAATGTATTCGGAACAGTCTTGTGGAGGATTCACCACCTGGGCCAGAACGTCTTTAAGTTCTCCACGAAGGCCTCTATAGAAAAGGGTGATTCTCTTATCCTCAGGCCACCCGGTTTCAACCACTAGTCTGTTGAATGATGCAATGTAGGCCAGAAGATCTTGATTGCCCTGTCGTAGTGAAAGAAGTTCATTGTCCAGGGCCTGTCCCTGAGAATGTCTTGCGAACAATCTTTCCATACTAGCTTGGAAGTCCTGGAAATTATACAGAATAGGGTTATCTTGAGTCACTAAAGGAATAGACCAATCTGCGGCACTGCCGCTAAGATATGAAAGCACGAAGGCCACCTTAGCCTGGTCCGTTGGAAAAGCGGCAGGTCTACACAGAAATTGCAAACGACACTGATTGATGAAAACATCAAATCTTTTCGGATCACCTGAAAAGCGTTCGGGCGGAGCCAAAGGTACATTTCCTGGTAGATTAATTTGCACTGGATTAGAGGAAGCTGTTGGGGCATGGCTACCACCAGGGGTAGGCAGAGGAGTCTGTCCCGCTTGGGCTTGTAACAATTGTCTAGCCAAGTCGTCTGTTCGCTCCTTAGAAACCACTAGCTCTCTCCTTAGGGCATTTGTTTCCTGGCGAGCTGCGTGTACTTCTGCTCTCAACTCCCCGAGCAACTGGGCCAATTGGTCTGTGTCCGAAGTCTCCATTGCGCCTTGGCAGGAAATGTATGGTGAGGCTTCGCGTTCTGTAACGCTCACCTGGTTCCCTCGGAGGCGCTGGTCTTGACTGGGCGGTGAGAACGTCTTCAACGTTAGGCGTAGGATTCGTTTGGCTCCCGGATTTGACCCCTTCCTCACCGAAAGCTTGACCTGCAGTGTGAGGTGTCTGCAAGTGGAAAATCAAGGTATTAGTGGCTGGAAGGCTGGGAGAAGTTCTTAGCCCCTCTCTCCCTCTCTTCCCGTGGTACTCGGGTGATTGTTGTGCTCACCTTAAGTAAGTGAATGCTGAGCTCTCCATCCTGCGTCTTGTGCAGGGGCGCTGGATCCAGTTACTTCACTGGATGTGAGTTCCGCCTCTTGATTGCAGAGGGTAGTTGAGAGCGAAGCCGCCGTTTGTTGCACGAGCGTGACTTGTAAGTATTAAAGTTCTCTTTAGATTGCTCTCTTCAAATGTCTTTTCCCCTAATGTCTGTCTTTTACTTTTCAGATGCTGTCGATGCCAAAGAAGATGCTCTCCCCGATTCGTGGCAGAGAGCGTAACAAGAAGATGATGAATTCGAAGGCACGTAAGTAGGAAGGCTGTTTTGGGGCCGTAGAATGCACCTTAATGTCCCCTTTTGTCTCTACAGGTGCCGGAATGCAGTGCGAGCAAGGTTGGAGCAAGCGCAACACAGGTAAGCAGTTTTGTAACCAAGCGTTACTAACCAATGTTCTTTGTCTTTGCAGGCCCGATGCCGGACGAGAAATGCAGAAAAAACGTCTTGGATGCTGCCGATGGATCGGGTGAGTCGAAGCGCTAACTTTGCCTTTGTCTAACATGTGCCTTTTGTTTTGCAGGAGCCGCTGAAGATTGAAGATTGGTTCCCAGCAGGTAATTCTCGTAATTACAGGGTCCGGAGCTGAAGATTCGCTGGAGCTGACACGGTGAGCGTCCTGCTGCAGATGCAGAATAACGCGAAGCATGTGGTACCAATCGGGTGTGGTTTAAATAGCCCATAGGAGTGCTTAGGTGTCTTCTTCCACAGCAGCCTCGCCCAGGTAAAAGAGTTCCTGCTTCCAGAAGGGTTCCAGCAGCAATGATCCAGGGAGTGGTGCCTGCCCCACCCAGAAGGAAAAGTAGTCCCTGCCAGAAGAGAGTAAAGCCTCATCTTGCTGGTAAGTAAGCAGCATGGTCTGCTCCAGGTAGGTTCACCCAAGCACCTTTACACTTGATATGAGCCCGGCGCTTCCTGTGCCGGGACGGATCCTTACTATGAGCCTGGCACCACCGGTGCCAGGACAAGGTCCAAAAGCTCCCTATTGGGACTTGCTGGTGCCAATAAGACATGTTATGAGCCTGCTCCCAAGGATGTTGGGTAGGTCCTGACTCCTTGAAAGCAGTGGTCATGACAGTTATCTATCAGACTTTCCTGAGTGAGAGAAGCCTTGTGAAAGAAGAGGGATTTGTAGTATTGTATTACACAGCTGATGCTAAAGATGACGTGGGGATCGAGAATAGAATGGAGGGAGAGAACATGGAGAAGAGAGCAGAGACGGAGTAGACAGTTGCAGGAGTGACAGCTCCCTCTGTGCCCTATATGTTCATGTCCCCTTATAGTATAATTGTAGATTCAGTATTCCAATTAAAGTAATATTTAATTCCACTTCACCGCCTCCGTGAATACTTCACCTCCCCAGCCCAGCTTGGCCTGACCACATAGAACTCCAAAATAGTGAACCAAACAGGCAGGCAATAAGCCAATATGAAACTGTAAATATCATTCTAATTCCAAACCCAAAAATGAATCTATTCAAGCCTTCAAAGTCAGTAACAAAGCCCATTACCTAACCTTGCCTTACACATCACAAAGGCGATAGAGACGCATTTCCCATTAATGTCCCTGCCAAAGCTCCCCTTTTTCTTACAGAATATGAATCAACTCTGTAAACATAGAAGCAGATTGTTAGAGGCTAACCACTCGACAGTCCTCGTGCCAAACCACCGCTAACCGATTCTGTCACATAAGGGACTCGTGCATTGTAGATACACCAACATTTCAGCAGCGTGTCATGAGGCTGCCTGCACCCATGCAGCATGGTCCTATTGTTAAAATGCATCACATTAGTGCACACACCAACCTTGCCTGCCCTGATACATCCAGGAAAACCTGTCAGTAACTGTGTGGGCTTATGAGCTAGGACAACTGAGTGCTTAGCTCTGCTCTGTTTGCTCCCCAGACCACATACATAAGCAGAGGTGCTAAGATGAAGCCAGACCAAGATATTCCCTTGGCCTAATGACCTGCGAGGGGAAAGGGCATAAAAAGTGGTGTAGTTTGAAAACCATTATTAACATAATCACATTCTCTAAATTCAAAACCCACACGCCTGAGAGAGGGAATCATGGCAGGTGGAGACAGGCCCCTACCAAAAGTTGGGAATTGGCAGAGGGATGTGAGAATCTGGAGTGAGCAGAGGTGCAGAGAAGGAGCTTTGTCGAGGGGCATAGGAACGAGTATGTGGATTGGCACCATGGACGTAGAAGACCAGAGAGAGGATCAGCACATCAGGAGGAGGAAGAGGGATATATAGGTTTCCCAAAGAGCAGAATTGTTGTGTGTTGCAAGGAGGCTAGAGAGCAGGTGGGTTGGGAATCAGTGACCGGTCCTCCAGACCAGATTTGGAAGAACCTCCCTCCAGCCAGTCTGACTGGGCTACACCTTGCCTGGGCTGTGGGGTTTGAGCTTGGTAGTTTTCAGCCTCTACTCAATAATTGCCAATACCTGTTCAACCCTGTGATCCATGGAACAGAAACCTGCAGCCAAAGTGACCAACGAGAACCATGAAAAACAGCAAAGACAAGGAAAGATGTGCATGGGACTGTGAGTTACTGAAAATATTGCCTGAATGTAGTACTATTGGAGCCCTGGGAATTGTCTTCTTTTTGGTTTTCATGTCTGGGGGTCAACGAGAAGTCATCCTGATACTTTGGTCTAAGTTGATGTCTTTTCTGTTCATCAAAATAAACCTCAAGTTTTCTGAATACTATTTCCTTGTACGTCTTTCATTGATCATCACTCAGCTTCATGACAGTATCCTTAAGTTCAAGTTGCAAGCCGGTGGGGAATATTTATCTGAATATATTATTGTTCTTTAGTAATTTTTCTGCCTGAGATTTAAGGCTCAGCCTGCACTGCAGTGTATCCCTAGAGAGGTCTTGGAAGAGATGATCTCATGAGTTCTGAAATTCCAAATGTCCCTGCTGGCTAGCAGCCCATAAGAGCTTTTCCTGGAATGTGTAAGGGTGTGGATTAAAGAGGATGTTCAGGGTCACTTGTCATCAATGACTCTGCTCGATCCCACTCAGTGCACTGTCTAGCTTCATGTTGGCCTCCAGTTCTCCAGGAAGTAGAAAATGTAACAGCTCTTTTCCGATCAGGCTAGTCTGAGGACCCACACTAAGCAACCATTTTGGTTGCGGCCAATCAAACCCACTTTCAACAAGGGACCTGAATGGCTGAGCGGTAGAGAGAATTAATGACCCCCTATCGTTCATGAACATCCTGACTCGAGGTCAGATGAGCTTAATCGGACTGGGGATCCTCAATGACCTCCACCCTCTAACAGAGGCACTTTGATTCTCCAGGATTGTGCATAGTAATACCAACCCCATAATCGTGCTGCAGATCCAGTTTGACAGTAGAAAGACAAGTCGCTCCTTGCAAGACCTTCTGCCTGCCTTGACTTTCAACTTCAGCTCTTTCTGGAAGAGGGTCTCCCCTTGTCCCGGACAAGGCTTGAAAGAGATTGCATTGCCAGCACCTGCACCCCTTTATTGTTCTTTGGTTGTAATCTTCCGGAGAAGGCGTACCCATGTCAAGTGGCCAACTCCCTATACCTGATCCTATGGACATACCAACCTATCAAAAGGAGGATCAATTCGCGTTACCTCTTTGCCTGCATGCTGTATGATCTATGTATCCTGCAACTCTACACATACTGTGTGACTCTACTGTAAGTACACATTCCCACTCGCACTCCAACGTTCTCATACTGTTATAATCCTACTTATTGCTGCAGTGCCTTATATCAATGTCCTTGTCCTGGCATGCCAATTGATTCAGTACCAAGTACTTAGCCTACTGTTGATAATACTCTCTTGCTCAGGGCCACCACATTGTTACTATTCCAAAGTACTGCCTCAACTTCACATGGGATGATAAGTGCATGTCCCTGTTATCCCTCTTCGACTAATGCTGGATCAGCCTTCCTACCGCTTTCCAGTTACTCACCTCAGTGCGTTACGACTCCTCCCCCCATGATCTTTCTGACCCATACCTTTTGACATTGCCTCCACACCTGCGTACTCCTGCCCAATATTGCATTTCTGCCTATTCACGTGTACTTAAGTCTACTCCTAAACTTAGGTGCCCTTTCTCAGCTGTATGTATGCATTTTAGCCATTACGGGGATTGTAAAATTTAGGTGTCCCTTCTCTGCTGTATGTATGCATTGAAGCCATTACGGGGATTGTCAAACTTAGGTGCCCCCTCTCTGCCATATGTATACATTTTAGCCATTACGGGGATTGTCAAACTTTGGTGAACCGTCTTTGTTGAACCTTTGCACCTTCCTACATAATGCAGATGTGACTACATAATAACCTAACATGCGCACCACCAAGACTCACCTTATATACACACTCTGCTCCCTACTCTGGGCTACTCTAACAATCACCACTATAATGGGCCACACTATCTCTACACCCTGCAACTTGCAGGAGAGAAACACTCGACTCAGAGCTAGGTTGCCACGACTTTATGATCTTAAAAACAAAAGAACCAGACCATCGGTCTCCACACCTACTTTAACTACCACTGACCCTAACCCATCTGCCACAGCCGTTGAAAGACTTCCAAAAACGCAGACCCACTCTCTTCACAACCAAAAGAGACCAAAGCACCCCAAACTAAGACCTATCCAAGAAAGAAACACAACTCCCACCATCTCAGGAGCCCTTATTAATGCGAGGTCCCTCATAGCACACAATACAGAAATCGCTGACATACTCGCTATGGATAACGTAGACTTTATGGCTGTCTCCGAGACCTGGCTCCACGATGCTGCAGGTCCCGCACTGATGATTGCCATACCAGACAACTACAATATATTTAGAGTCGATCGGCCCAACTCTAGAGGAGACGGCCTGGCTATTATTGCTAAAACTAAGTTAGCGTTAAGACTCGCCACACCGCCAGCAATCAAATCTTGTGAACTACTATCATCTAAACTACCCATCTCTAACAATAGTACACTAACTATCCTCCTTGTGTACAGACCACCATGCCCCCTAGGCAACTTTGAGGAAGACCTCACCAGCCTCCTCACTAACAACATGAAAGATTCCACCCAGCTCCTATTACTAGGCGACTTTAACTTGGGATTTAATGATGCTGAGGACAAACAGAACCAATCTATCCAATTGATTTTAGTCGAACAGGGCCTTACCCAAAAAGCCTTAGCTCCAACACATATAAAAGGACGCACATTAGACTGGATAGCCAACCTGAACTGTGCCACTACCATCTCTAATATTACCCCACAAACCTGGACAGACCACCACCTCATTTGTTTCTCATCCACTATAGAGCCTCTAAAACTAGTTACTCGTGAAATATTACCACCCCTGCTAACCAGAAGTAAAAAAGAAATTACCGGTGAAAAACTACTCCCTCTCCTCCTACCAGCTCTCACTGCTAGCGCTAACAACTCTGACCCAAACACACTAGTCGAGACATTCAACAATACTATGTCCAAAGCCTTGGATACTATTGCCCCAGTCAAACTACGTAAAAGTAAACAAGAATCACACCTCAATTCATGTTTCACCCCCCATCTCAAAGAACTACGGCTCCAAAAATGTAAACTCCAAGCAATCTGCAGACACTCACCTTCAGCTGAGAATAAAACTCTACTTGCTAATCTTGCGAACAAATACAAGAAAGAAATAATCTAAACCAAAAAAAGCACATTTAATGAGATAATCAGCAAATCTAACTCTAACTCCAAAGAACTCGTCTCCATCCTCCGGGAAATGGAAAATCTGATTTCTCCCACAGATAATGTCCCTAAGGACAAATAATGGTGCACTAGCATCCAAAATGCATTAGCAAATAAAATAGTAACTCTACAGTCCAAAATTGCTAAAAAGAAAGCCTCCTTGAGTTCCACAGAACACATACCACCCCTCTGACAGATATACCAAGCACAGATACACCAAGTAGCTGCAAATCATTCAGGTTTACCAATATATCCATACTGGAAACTGGAAAGGTTATATCCTCTCTGAAACCATCAAACTGCCAGGGCGACAGTTGCTCGGCACAAGTTATTAAGGACGCAGCTAGAGATTTAGCACCCTTCATCTCTAAGCTAATTAATGCCTCCTTTAAATCAAGCACAGTGCCTACAACCTTAAAGAATCCTGGGTACTGCCTCTTCTTAAAAAACAGACCTTGACCCGGCTATCCCAACTAATTATATGCCCATTATTACAGTCTCCAGTTAGTTCCTCCTCAAAATCATTGACAGAGTAGCCTACCTCCAGATCCAAAACTATCTGGAGACGAACCAACTACTAGGATTACGCCAATCTGGATTCAGACCAAAACACGGTACTGAAACGGCCCTAATTGACCTCAAGACACAAATCGACGAGTTGAAGGATAAAGGTAAAACAACTATGCTCCTCCTCCTCGACCTATCGGCGGCCTTCGACCTGTTGGACCATGCAGTGTTATGCAAGCATCTAGCGTCTGCTGCCCATTTCTCAAGTGAAGCTATAGCCTGGGTACAATCCTTCCTAGCCAACCGTACGATGAGTGTTTTCCCCCTTAGCTTCAGCGGACCCAATACAAATCACCTGTGGCGTCCCACAAGGTTCATGTGTCTCCCCAACAATGTACAACATCTTCACTAAGCCACTCTTCGACAAACTTGACAGATTGGGGGTAACTTATACTAATTATGCGGACGACGCGCAGATCCTCATACCACTATCTGGCAACTTTGGCGAAGACACAGCTCTAGTAAATAAAATTGACCTCATCATTCAGGCATGGATGGCCTCTCACGGCCTCTGCCTGAATGACGACAAAACAGAGATACTGATCCTGGGTTCCGACTCTAACCTTAAAAAACTTAGCCCCAGTTACACTGCCTTTAATATAGATGGTATGCAGTCAAGGTGGTAACCGAGGTAAAAACACTGGGTTTCTACCTTGATTCCACACTATCTCTTAAAAAACAAGTCAACTCATTGGCATCTTCCACAGCCTACACCTGTAAATTGATCAGGGCCTGTAGACCCTACCTCTCCAAAACCAACTGTATCACACTAGCCAATGCTCTAATAATGTCGAAATTGGACTATTGCAACGCCATATATGCAGGCGCCAACAAATCTGTCATAAACAAAATGCAAATATTTCAGAACAATGTTCTTAGAGCAGCCTTGGACATACCCCATCGAGAGCATATCTCTGATAACAGAAAAGACCACCACTGGTTAAAAATTAGTGACAGAATTCTCCTCAAGATGGTATCTCTCACCTATAAACGACTGAACAATACTGCGCCCCCATACATCTCTGCTAGATTGACCAGAAAATCCTCCAGTCACCACACCAGAGCCTCTAACCATCTCTCACTAGAAATTCCTAGATTCAGACTAACAAAAGCGGGTGGAGCTAGCTTCCCTGTCAGAGCTGCCCGTACCTGGAATGCACTCCCCACTGCATTGAGAGCTGATCATCCCTACTCTAGATTCAGATGTAACGTGAAAAGTTGGCTCTGGACTAATGACGCCCATCAAACTGCTCCCCTGCACTAGTTCTAGGATTTCTGCACGTAACTATCATGATTTTCCTGAAACCTGTACTATAGACTATCTCTCCTCTTCATTTGTGATGTGATGTACCCATATCTTGTATATATGTACTGTAAATACTGTAATAATCATGTACTGTAACTATTGTATGCAACTAAGCTTAAATATTCTTGTTACCGCTGCGCCTGGCTACCCCAGGGTTTGGAGCGCATTATCAAATAATAAACTAAACTAAACTAAGTGGACTAAACCAAAGCCCAGTGGAGGAATATCAGGTGAATTTGACTATGTACCTCGATGCAGCTGACATACTACTGCTTACCTTTCTGTGTGACAGTCATCAGGCCAGCTGGCAGATCTTCCCTGCAGCTGGCAAATCCAGAAAACCCTTTGCCCCAAGTTGAAGACTTACCACAGCAAGAAGAAAACTCCTGTTCCCTGTGTAAGCCTCGCCTTGGTGGTGCTGCAGTTCTGCAGCCCTGCTGCATAACTCCTCCCAAGCCCAGCGAAGGTGTACAATAAGTACTCACCCAGCGAGGTGAAGAAATAGCACATAGGTGCACTGGCATGGTTAACTGAGATCTGTGATTAAAACTTCCCGACTCCCCTTCTTTTGGAATCTTAACCTGAACTTTGAATGTCCCCTCTGCAGTAATGTGGGTCTACAAACTGAACCTCTACTAAAGACTGAATGACCATGTATGTCCCTTACATCTTGGCTCTAAGAGAGCTATGGGGTCATTACGACCCTGCCGGTCCGGTAACAACGGTAACTGCCGGTAGGTTTACCGGCACCGTTGTTACCTTACCGGCAGAGTACAAGTTTGCGAGCCGGATGCCCTCCCGCCCCCCAGGTCTGACCTGGCGGACAGAACGGCACCCGCTTGCAGACTTTCACGTTAGCATCGGCACCGTTATGAACTAGTTGATTTTCTGTACATTGCTTGCAGCTATGCTTTCTGCAAGGTATTACCCAAATTGGTCGTTTACAATTGTTCGAATGAACAATTGACCGAATTTAAAGGGTCACAATTGACCTTTTCACAATTGACCGAAAATATATATATATATATATATATCGGTTTGGTAATATATATATATATATATGGGGTTTGGCGTTGGGTGGGGGGTTGTGGGGAGTTTCCCCCCACATATATGGTACAATTGACCTTCACAATTCGGTCAATTGTGAAAAGGTCAATTGTCATTCGAGCAGTTGGAAAACGATCAATTCGTATGCAACCTTCTGCAATTGTAACAAGCGCCACAACGCCACTTTCTTCTGTATGTGATACGTGACTGTAACTAAGCTATTAACATCTACTGTAACCAGCGCCACAATGCCCACGGGCTGCTGTGCGTTTAACAAATGTGAATAAATAAATAAATAAATCCTGTCATCCCCATTCCCATTGAGTCCTACATTGCTAATTTTTGCCATGTATTTTTGTTGTATTCCTGAATGAACTTTGATTGGCCTAGCTCATTCACTATTTTGCTATGCCGCATCATGATCCCTTTCCACGCGGGATCATTCCACAGCACTGGGACCTGATTGTTTGACCTGACCCCCGCCAACCTATAAGGCAAAGTAAGGCTCATTGCTTCTATCATGATCACTTTGTCTTCTTCGAGGAGTGAATGGTGTGACTGTCTAGAGTACTATTCCTTCCATTTACCAGAAACAAAACAAACCACCTGACTCCACCGACACCTTTCCCAAAGTGCTGCCAGGGAAGTATGCAATCCTTCAGTGCATGATTCTAGACAATCAAAAAAGCTTTTTCCGTATTGTGGCCACCCTTTCAATTTCAAGCATGAGACCTTGCTGGAAACAATCTCCTTTAGAACCTACTTCTTGCTATTAATATTAGTCAAGCACTTATAAGCAAATTGAATCATACAGGACCTCTTTGTATTCAGTTGTTACCTTGTAAAAATAGGTTCTTCCTGATTTGAATGTGGGGCTGGTCAGGCTCCTGATTGTAATCCTGCATTTGGATTTTCTGCAATATCAAACAAACCAATTTCTTAACAGTTTTGCATGTTGTTATGATTCTGTCTGGTCATAAACATTTCTGTAGGTGAAACTCCATTGTCGTTCTGCATTGGCTTTCAAATGATAAGGACCCCGGTGATTTCTTTCCTATATAGAGCCTGCTTTTCCCATTAACCAGTTTCCCTTTCTTGTACGTTTTTCTGAGCCAAATAACCAGGGAAACACGCCTTCTATAAACTAGAAGATAACAAATAGGTTTATCTCCTCAGTCCTAAATAGATCAGCATGGTCTGGTCTTAAATAGATTGTTGGAACACTTTAGGAGTGAACACATTAGTAGGCAGAAGACTCAAATACCAACTGTGTCAAAATGTCTTCTGAGTTTCATGGTTATCTAAATTCTAGCTTATCAATGTGCAAGGGATATTCATGTGCCAGGAAGATGAATGAAGACATTGTCATTTTTTCAGTTTTCATGTACTATCTTTTTTAATAATAATTATTGGTGTGAAATAGCACAAATTTGCCAGGGCTTCTTTCGATAATCTGTTGGTTGTGTTGTGTGGCATCAGGTGCAGGAAATTATATAATGTCTGGGTCCGCTCCTTAACAGACCTTCTTGTGCATTTCCAGATGAGTCCAGCCCGGGTGGCGGCAGGCAGCAGTGCTCGCCAGATGGCATACCACGCTCCCGCACATACTCTGACAGCTCTGTGGAGGAGGAAAGCGACTTTGATACCATGCCAGAGATTGAATGTGACAAGAATGTTATTCGCACCAAGGTACGCTTGGCGACTTTCTTGCGCCAGGCTTCAGTGAAAAGACCAGGAGTGATCCTGCCTTCTGCAATCCTCTGTTAAGAGATCTGCATGTTGATTGTGGCCGCACAACGTCTTTAGTTATCCATAAGTATGGAGGAAATGTGACTGAATATTGTTGTTCTCTGATTTCTTTTCATTTTTTGCAATGTAATGTCAGATGATCTTTGGGCACACCATTTCTTAGTAATTTCACGAGAACAGACACTGTAATTGCAAACCTACAAAGCATAAGGGAGTGGGTGTAACTTTGGTTAATTACCTCCAGCAGGAATCAGTCTGGTTAGACTAACGTCAAGAAAAATTCCCAGGGAAAACATGTACCTATCACTCACTGAAATCCACAAGAATACAAATTATATATTACAAATTATACATTTAATATATTGGTCAACCAAAACAGACCAGCCTAACAAACTATCCATAAGATCATGCACATGACAAACATAAATTGTGTAATGAAAGACACTGATTCTGTTGCTGCTGTAAATTGATTGGAACACAGAATATCCAGTATTCCTGGACTATTATTATAAAGGACATCAGTAACTACAGAGTGGGTGACTGTGAACAAACATCCAAATTATTGAATTTCTTTTGTGATCAACTATCACAAATGTCTGTCAACTTAGGTTTCGTGCCTAGAGGCCTTACATTGATGCAGACCGAGCCTTCTTCAGGACATGAGGGTGGTGATATCACTTCATCAGTTGTACAAACTGCTCTCAGGATAGGTTGGAAGGTGTAGAGATGAAAGGAATTCTTCTAGAAGCTGTGCAACATGGGGCCATTTTTGATATTTTATTGGGTCAACTTTGTGGCCATGGGGTAGTGGCACCCACGTCAGTGCCCTAGAATTGCCTTATTGTTAAACTACCCCTGGTGGCAGATGGATTGCACAAACTGGACTCCACCAGAAGGCGTTGCTAAACAGAAGGCTGATCATCATCTTGTGGGACATCAGATGGTCTTCCCCCACGCAGAAGGACCACAGCAGATTGTTCTGGCGGTGGATCCCCTAAACTGGCCGGGAGAAAGCACAGATCTGATGTTGGACATCGTCCCCATTTTACAACACCCAGATTGGAAATAAATAGTGTACAATAGCAATATCTAACCTCCACATACGTTTCTTAGACCTTTATTCCAGAGTGGCCTGCGCTTGCGGGTCTGTTCTTCATTCCCATAAAGGAACTTTACTTGTTCAGTCTCGGTCATTTATTGGAACATGATAATGCTTTATTCTAACTATTGGTCATATGTTACATATCTCCTTTCCAATCTCTTCTGAACACAAGGCGTTTCTCTATGTGTCAGACTTATCCCGGAAGGACCGGCGAATCGTGAGCAAAAAATACAAGATCTACTTCTGGTGAGTATAAGATTGCATAATGTATTCCTTCTCAGCCAGAACACTTTATTCCCTGAGGAAAGAAAGGCGGTTCATCCCTGAATATCTGGTTAAGTCCTTCACTGGGCACTTGGCAAGGGAACAAGGTCTTCCCTCATAGATTGATCACACATGAGAGGCGGGTGGTTGAGAATTACACATTTCTTTTTGCATAATTCCAAAATACTCAAATAATGGTTAATGTGTGCTAACTAAAGGCATTATTAAAGAGCCCCCCAACATATCTAGACCATTACAGCATAAACAATTTAGTTTGACTGTAATTATTTAATATTAGCACATCAAGCTTGCTATTGGCCTCCTTTCAACCAACCGGAATGCTCACTGTGCAGACAATAACTACTAGTATTGGCTGAATTCTGAACATTCAGACAACAAAAGCAGTTGCCAAGGTTTCTTTGACTTCCTTTCTGGGAGGATATTTTTTTTACTGCAACTTCCTATTTAACATGCCAGAAAGAGAGCTAAAACATGGGAACATGCATTCACTGTCTTGTAGATAAACCATTTACCTTTATATGACACTTGACACATGCTCAAATTAAAAGCAGTCCAATCTTGCAATTAAAATACTTGACTGATGGAGACAACCTTGCTATTTAAACAATCCAAAAAAGCCACATTTAATTTACTAAATCATTTTGTCTATTTACTTTATTCACTATTAAAATAAAGTTTTTGCTTCACCACCAGAACTCCAAAAGATGCATTGTTACTTACACTATGTGCTAATAGCCTTCAAGAGGGGTAATTTTCACATGGTATAGTGACCCTTGGCTAACTTGGTGGTGGGTCTTTATGCCATGATAATGACCCCTCCGTGGGCCTGTAAGACTATATCATGTTCTGATGCAGCAAGTGGTTGTTTGAGTTTGAAACCTCCATCTGAGATGACAAAGGGGTGCCAGGCACCAAGAAACAAAATAATTGTAATCAGAAATGTTTAAATCCTATGTGCATTTTTGAAAATCACACCGATTGAGGGACTTGAAATCCAGTTGAATCGCCTCCCAGTTTCCATAACCAGACATTGCAATGGACCTCCTGAAGAAGTAGCCCTCTCAATGAAGCTAGAGAAGCCCCAAGGTCTCCCACCTCCTGAAGAAGTAACCCTCTGCATGAAGCTAGAGAAACCCCACAAGTCATCCACCGCAGAAGAAGTAACTCTCTGCATGAAGCTAGAGAAACCCCTAAGTCACCCACCTCCCGAAAAAGTAACCCTCTGCATGAAGCTAGAGAACCTCCCCTCCCAGGTCACCCACCCCAGAAGAAGTAACTCTCTGCATGAAGCTAGAGAACCTCCCCTACCAGGTCACCCACCCCAGAAGAAATAACTCTGCATGAAGCTAGAGAAACCCCAAGGTCACCCACCTCCTGAACAAGTAACCCTCTGCATTAAGCTAGAGCACCTCCCCTCCCTGGTCACCCACCCCAGAAGAAGTAACTCTCTGCATGAAGCTAGAGAAACCCCAAGGTCACCCACCTCCTGAAGAAGTAACCCTCTGCATTAAGCTAGAGAAACCCCAAGGTCACCCACCTCCTGAAGAAGTAACCCTCTGCATGAAGCTAGAGACATCTCAAGGTCACCCACCTCCTAAAGAAGTAACCCTCAGTATGAAGCTAGAGAAACCCAAGGTCACCCACCTCCTGAAGAAGTAGCCCTATGCATGAAGCTAGAGAAACCCCAAGGTCACCCACCTCCTGAAGAAGTAACCCTATGCATGAAGGTAGAGAACCCCCCAAGTCATCCACACCAGAAGAAGTAACCCTCACCATGAAGCTAGAGAAACCCCAAGGTCACCCCTCAACTACATGCTGTAATTGCTGGTTTTCAAGACCGAACATTATGAGTGGTGCGTCCACTCGTGTAAGGCACCCTAAGCAGAGAGACCAAGACACTTAGCAGCGCTGTCCACCGGGGTGAACAGTCTAACAGCTAGAGTTTCATGAGGAGCAAAAGGGGTCCAAGCAGAAGCCCTGCCTCCATGAAGCAGGGCGACTGCTTTAGCGATCAATGCTTCAAATGAAAATAATGACCTGTAGTATTGGCATGGTCGAGTTTCTAGATGGTTCAAAACGAATGGGAGGCAAAGGACAGAACACAGTTAAGACTAACTTTCAGCTGAAAGAACAAGCGTTTAAACATTGTTTATTTTTAATACAAAAAACTTTATTGAACTGCAACATACTGAGGTTAGGGCAAAATGGTTTACATTTGAAACCTACTGATGCATTGTATTGCGTTGGGTCCGAAGACATGTTACATTCCTTCTATGAATGGGCGCATGGTGCCATCTCTACTGTGCTACTGTAACCTGTGTGAGAATCGGCCTAGCATTTTTTTTAAATCTAAGTTTATTAACTGATTTGAATTGTAAAATATTGTTTGTGGAAATTAAAGTGAAATCAAACTGATCACCTAGTGGCTGAACTATTGTACCTCTCAAACGTGGACCAGAAAAGTGATGGGTCGAAGGTTCTGAATTAATCTGATCCACTGGCACTTCTCTGGGCAACCTCCAATGCCAAAGTTTGTGAGGCCGTCTGCGCCATTACAAAAGGGGTCCAGCCATATGCCAGTCAGTCAAGTACTGCCACCATTGGGAGCAGCCCTGCCCAAACTGCTAGGATAAGTCCCCTCTGCACGGAAACGCAAGCAACCTCAGACATGGGCCTGGGTGTCTTTGTGTTAGAGTTGCCCTTGTGTGCCTGAGCAGTCGCAGAGCCCCACTGAACTTACAGAATTCTGGATCTTGTTTATATTAGAAGACAGCAGGGTGTTGAAGGCGGTGAAGAGTGCCAAAATGCCCTTCTGAAATTGGTTACTGTTCCTTGGTCTTCCACTCTCTGTACCCCAGTTCCTTGACAAGATTATTAAGGGGTGGGGAGGGTGTAAGCCATTTCCATGAGTGGTTATCAGCATCTGTGTGTTACCTCGGTGGGAATCCATTGATATTTGTCCTGCTGCATATTGTTATCTGACTGTTTCCACTCTCTCTCTGCCCACAGGAACATCATCACCATTGCAGTATTCTATGCGCTGCCTGTCATCCAACTAGTCATCACTTACCAGACGGTAGGTATCTCAGGAGCGCATGCTCTTCCAAGCAGCGGACCGCATGATGTCAACGATTCCACTTACTTGAGCAAACACATAAAATATCATTGTGAATGGGTCTACTATATCCCTTTCTAGACAATATTTTAACCTTACAACATGTACACACTCACTTTACAACAATATGATCTATTGATGTATGATAAGTGCAACTAGTACAGTAGATGTAGTACAGTGTTTGTTGGTGATAAGGTAGTTGTTGGTAGTGCAGTATTTGGTTTCTTCGATTGGTTGCAGAAACAAAGGTTAGAAAGACATTAGCCAGGAAGTGTTCTCACCCTTGGGCATCCCTTCAATGCCAGTAATAGTAATTTACTGACAACATCAGCCACTTGTCACAGATGGCTCAAGGAATACTCTGAGTCTCAGAGACGGTTCAAGGGTTTTTATTGAATTATTTCCTAGGGCTCTCGCTCTCTCTCTCACTCTTTCTCTCTCTCTCTCCCTCTCTCTCTCTCTTTCTCTCTCTCTCTCTCCTTCCACCCACCGTCCGCCATCTCTCTCTCCCTTGCATCCCTATTCCCCAGGGTTAGTATATACAGAATACTCACTGCTACTGTCTGTTCTGACTTATGCTAGAGGTGAAAACCTAAAGGCCAAATGCCTTATCTGTCTAGCGTCCCTCTGGGGCTTCCTAGACTGACCCTACACTATCTAGTGGTTAGTTGACTAAAAAGGGATAATCAGGTGTGCCTGATTCGGTCTTCTTCCTGTCAGGTCCATGTACTCCTCTCCCTCTCCCTTTCTGATGTTTCCCTCATACTATTTTCCTCCTTTCATCTCCACCTGCCTTCTCTTCTTCCATTCACTGCATCTTCCTCCCCTGTCCCTCCGATGTCTCTCACTCCTTCTAAGCTTTGCCTCAACCTACTGATGGTACTCCTTCCACTGCCCTTCTTCTCTTTCCTCGCACTACGGCTCCTTTCACCACACTAATACTACTCCCCCCTACTACTACTCCCTCCTCCACATTGCTACTGAAGCCCACCTTCTACTCAAACATCCTCCTTCCACTCACACAAGCACTTGGCATTAATTCCCTACACTCCCTCTCCTAAGCACACACACCAGTCTTTCATGCACACTCATATGACAGTACTACTTGCACTCACTAACCAGTGCCTCGCCTGTTCCCAAATGTTCTCCACTCTCCATTCCATTGCTTGGCCGTCTCTTGGTCTGCTTCTCTTTTAACACTCTCCCTATCTTCTTGTTGGCCTGGTGTTCCTGGCCAATCTGGCCCAGCCTTCCCCACCCAGGATGTGTTACATACAACAATGTGTTCATATATAGTCAGCTCAGTGTCGCAGATGGTTGACTTTGAGCTCCACATTCTTCGCAAAGTACTCACGTACCTGTTGCCCTACTTGCTTCCCCTTGTGATTTCCTCTATGGTATCGGGTTCCCTTGACTATTGCAACTCTCTGTATCTGGGACAGACTGCCTACCTGCTTCAAGGGCTTCAGAGCGTTCAGGATTCCGCAGCTAGGGTTGCTACCGGCACCCTGTTTCACACTTCTATTTCCCTGGATCTCATGTCTCTTCATTGGCTCCCCGTATTACAACGCGTGAAGTTTAAAGGGATGGTCTAGTAAAAATTTTTATTTAAAAAATAGATAGGCCACATAAAAAAAAAAATACTAGCATCCTCCGTTTTAAAACTTCCTATGTAAAATTTTGAACTATTCAAGCTCAAAATTCGAAAAAGCAAGCACAGGGGCGCAGCCATTTTGTGAAATGGAGGCCCTCCTGTGCTGGCTTTTGCTTTTGCGGCACTAATGAAGGAAAAGCCAGCCAGCTGTAGTAAACAAAGTCTAGCGCTGGGTGGCTTTCCCTTCATTAGTGCCGGGTCTCGGAGGACGCGGACCGGAGACCAGAGCAGGAAAGCTGCAGCTGAATCTCGGTAAGTGCTATTTATTTTTTTTACAAAAAATAAGCACTAGCTGCGGTTTTTTTTCTAAGTTTTCCAGGCTGGAGGAGCCCGGAAAACTTAGAATTAAAACCGCAGCTTTAAAAACGTTGTATTTATGTTTGAAATACAACGTTATTGTGTTGGAAAACGCTGCGGTTTTTCTTTCCAAGTTTCTCAGGCTCCTCCGGCTCGGCAAATGGAAAAGCAGATTCAGGCAGACACAACGCGGTTGTTTTCCGCAATGCCGCGTTGTGTCTGCCTGAATCTGCTTCACCCACGGGGAGCCCGAGAGCCCCAAATGGTAAAGCAGATTCAGGCAGACACAACGCGGTTGTGTTGGAAAACGCTGCGGTTTTTCATTCCAAGTTTCTCAGGCTCCTCCGAGCCGGAGGAGCCTGAGAAACTTGGAAAGAAAAACCGTAGCATTTTCCAACACAATAACGTTGTATTTATGTTTGCGGTCGCTTCAAAAGCGACCGCAAACATAAATCCAACGTTTTTAAAGCTGCGGTTTTATTTCTAAGTTTTCCGGGCTCCTCCAGCCCGGAAAACGTAGAAAAAAAAACGCAGCTAGTGCTTATTTTTTGTAAAAAAAATAAATAGCACTTACCGAGATTCAGCTGCAGCTTTCCTGCTCTAGTCTCCGGTCCGCGTCCTCCGAGTCCCGGCACTAATGAAGGGAAAGCCACCCAGCGGTAGACTTTGTTTACTACAGCTGGCTGGCTTTTCCTTCATTAGTGCCGCAAAAGCAAAAGCCAGCACAGGAGGGCCTCCATTTCACAAAATGGCTGCGCCCCTGTGCTTGCTTTTTCGAATTTTGAGCTTGAATAGTTCAAAATTTTACATAGGAAGTTTTAAAACGGAGGATGCTAGTATTTTTTTTTTTATGTGGCCTATCTATTTTTTAAATAAAATTTTTTACTAGACCATCCCTTTAAGGCCTTATGCATTGTCCATCGGACGTTCTATGGCACTGGCCCTGAGTTTTTACGAACCAAATTCTATCCTTATGTCCCTCCTCACCCATTGCACTCTGCGGCTGCACTGCACGTCTTTGTTCACCGTTTCTGACGTTCCCGTATTGGGGATCTTGCTTTCTCTGTCACAGCAGTCCGTCTATGGAACTTTATTGCTGTATTGCTTTGTTTGATTCAGGATCATTTGCTTTTCTGACCCTGTCATGGATTAGGGACAGTATCTATCACTCATATGCAAAGGATACAGGTCAAGGACCACTAAAAGGATACAAGTGATGAGGGTAGTTTCCGGATCCTTTGTTAACAGGAAACGGCTTGAAGGTAGTGAAAGTCAAATGTAGACCTTCCAAATGATGTCACTCTATGACTGAAACTCACAGCCAGAGAGAGGAATCAGTGTAAAGGGCGTGGAGCAACAATTAAATGCCAACCTGTGAGAAAATAAGGTATAATGAATGTATGTACAAAGGCTATTGCATCCTCTCTCTGAATCAAGAATAAAGGGCACCACTAACCTATTGGCGCAGATAGAATGGAACAGTTCCAACACAGAAACACCAAAACAATCCAGGTAATGACAACAAGGAGGGAAGGTTAGTATGGGAAACTAATCCCGAACGGCATGAGGGTCATGCTAGATACCGGGTTGGTGTACCACCGGATAGCGTCCAAAAGTCTTGTGCACTTGTATACTTCTTGGAGAACAAATAAGGTTTCTGTCGGAAGAAATTATCCTTGCCCTTGAAAGTTCAGTTGTGAACGATTAGGATTGATATGTAGAAAATCAGGAAGTTTATTATCTCGTGGGTTTAGAAAGCCTAGAAACCCCACAAGCGAAATGATAGTAACTGGAACAATAGAATAAGTTCCTCAATGTAAACAATGAGACTTAACAGGTGGCTGGGTAATCATGTGGCGTGGCGGTATACAGATATCCAGAGAAACCGCTGTGCATGGAATACGCTGGAAACCCACACAGCGACGAATAACGCCCAGGAAAGCCGCTGCGTCAGATAGACACTGGTAACACATACAGCGGCGAATGAAGTCCAGGAATGCCGCCGCGTAACACAGTCACGGACTGAGGCTCCTGCTGCCTGCTCATTTTCGGATGAAGGCAGCAGGACAGAAACCGGACTGTAATCGAATATAAAGGGATGTTGCTCAAAACTCCAAATCCATAGGGACAGGTGCAACAAGGTTGCCAGTCATGACAGACCCTCACTTAAGACCTTTTTGTTTTAAGTATTCTCCTCTTTTCCTCTCTGCCAGTTCCTAAAGCACCATGATGCCCTCGTTGGTGTACATTTGCGCTTTATACATTTTTTTAACATAACCTCGTGTTTTAAGCCCTGCCCCCTTTCCTTATGTGGGTGGTCGCAGAACAGCAATGGCAGTTTGTGTTGTAGTATCCAATTTGGTGTTGGGGGAGGTCTGGCCTGGCCGCCCCTACGGTAAGTCCAGTCTCTATGTGGTGGGGCTTTGTTTATGCCCTTGGCGGTCTAGGGGAGCCACACCAGTCTCATTACCAGGCGGGCGGAGGCTGGCATGCGGTGTGCATCATCGGTAACAGCCACGTCGGAGCACCTCCTCGCCCTTCTTTTGCTGCCCTTCACCCAGTGGTGTCTGTACACCACTTGCGTAGAGTTTATGACGGGGGAGCAGGGCCTCTGGCTCTCTTCCCGGTAGCTGTCTCTCTTCAGCTGTTTTTTTTTGATGGATCTGAGTGTGGTGTTGATGGTTTGTCTGTCTGTGTGTGGTCTTCTCCCATGCCTACTGTTTCTCTGGGGAAAAGACAGAAAAAGCGAAAGCTCGGTCATCACTAGGGTTCAGAGACATTATATATGTGCAGTACCAATTTGCATCACTCAGACTGGCACATGGGGAGGGGACTGGAAATGGGCCCCTCCCAACTACCACTGTCCCCCTCTGGGTTAGGACTGTCTCTGGATTCCTCCCTGGTAGGCCTTCCACCCCAGGCAGAGCAGGGTTCCCATCTTCTCTTGATAAGATCAGGATAATGACCTTGTCACGCAGTTGACTTGCATCCCATCTTGACTCCATTGAACTCATGGTTCTGTGATGCCACATTTCCAGCTGTCCTGATGCTGCATCCTACTGAAGACATGTATCATCAGTGCATTTGTAGGCTGGAAAGCCAAAGGGATGAATTGTAAAGGTCAAAAAAGTATGAAAGTATGAAAAAGGCAGGGAGAGAGAGACCCTTGTTGTCTTTTTTGGAGCAACACTTTTTATATTACCCTTCGCTCACACAGTCCAAGAAAACTGATATATTTAAGTAGGAAAGTTAATTTGAGCCAAGGCACACACTCCACAACGCCACCTAGTAGCCGTCGCTGGAAGTTCACCTCCAGAACTTCAAGTGATGACTGCTAGGCGGCTCAAATTTGATATCTGAAAGTGAGATCAACCACACTTTACACTAAAACTGATCAGAAATGAATTCCATGAAACAAGTAGAACCGTAGAAAGTGAAGTGTAGCAGAAAAGCAATGCAATACAACATATCCTGTTATATAAATATAAGGCCTGTAAACCTTCAGAAGTCCTTGCCTACCAGATAGGTAGGCTGTGTGCCCCAAAAAGAGTCAATAGATTCTGGGTTACACTGGGGCAGGGATGGTCCCTGGCCAGAACTTCACTAATCGCGACCAAGCAAAGGCGAGGTAGGGAGCGGCTACCCATGCATTCCATATGACGGCAGGTGGGAGAGAAGCAGGTATGCATGTTCCCTCCCCCTTCACCAATTTTCTAGAAAGAAAACCCTGAGGTTCCCAGAATCGCAGGGCCCAAATACTTCAGTTGACATCCAGTTGGTGGGGGTCCAGGGGCCACAGGTGCGGTGGTTGGTTTTGGGTTCAGGATTGGGCCCCTTGGGACGGTGACCACCACGATGACAGGAGACTCCCAGGACATGACTGAGATGGGCAGCAGGGAAGAACAACCTATTTAGGGGGCGGCAGGCGACCCTCGTGGCTGCAACAAACTCTGCTCCGGAAGGTTCCCTCTTGCTCCACTAGTAGACAACCTGCCGAGTTCCAAGCTGAAATTCGGAACGGGGACCGTTCACTGAGTTATGCCCTGGATGAAGCCCACAGGATTGTTCCACGACGCTTCGGAAGGCTTCTGAGGCCAGGAGTTTCCAGCAGGGGTCCGGAACAGGATGCTCCCACCAACCCATGGGTCTTCAAGAGACAGAGGCAGAGAGACGGGGCATCACTGGCACTTAGCTGGAGGTAATGATGAATACCTTCAATTGTCGTCCTTGGGTCTTCAGTGGGCTGCAACTCAACATAAGGCCGCAGCCCACCAATGGCAAGGATCTGCACCATTCAAACTGACCTAGTCTGGAAATGAAGAAAAAGGGATTCACCCAGTTTCCTCAACAGAACACAGTACCTTGTTCCAATGGTGCAGCTGGTTCCCTAGCAGTTGTTCCTGTTGGTTTCCCGCAGACCCATGATTCCTGGAGCTTCGTCGTGAAGGAGGACGTCTGAAGGGGGTCTGCACCACACAGGGATGAGGCCGGCAGCAGCGACAAGGAATAAAAGGTGCGCTCCCTAAAAACAGGAGAGGCCCTTCAGGTGGCTATCCGGATGACTACAGCAGTGTGCAGCGATTTCGACCATGGAAGAGGATCCTCTGGCTATAGAAGATGAGCTGGTTATCCCCACCAAGCTCAAGGGAAGAAGACTCCGGACTGGATCTTCTCTGAGTCGTTGAAGGGCAAATAGCTCAGGACTGCAGCAGGGCTTCACCGGGACGGGGTAGTTGCAGCAGCCGTCGTTCTCTCCGCTTCTCTTCGGTTCCTTGTAGTTCCAGTGGTGACTCTCAGACTTCTAGCCCAAGAGACCTGCCTTTTATGCGAAAAAACCCCATTTCCACAGCCTGGCTGCAATCACCCAGCAGGGGGGTTGTCCATCCCGGACAACTACCCTGGCCAATCATGACAAAGTGCGACTTGGGTTTCCTAGGATACCCTGTGCAGGGGGTGACTACACCCCTCCCTCACATTCAGCCCACCTAGACACCCAGGCGCCTGGTGGAGGGCTTCTGAACAGAAAGCCAGCCAAAAGACGGTGAACAAAGAAGGCGAACCTAGTTTGCAGCGCAAAGCAAAGCTCAAGAAGGACTTTAACAAAAAGAAATGGCAAATAAACCCAACCGGAGCCAAAAGAAAGACTATTTGGTCAAGCGGGTTTATGTTCCAGGCTAATATAATAGCCAAGAACAGTACCACGTTTATCTAATATAATCGCGGTAGAAAAGTTAGGGTAGATACCACTGCCACCAGCCAAGTCTAAATGTTAAAAGAGTGACACAATGCTCTAGGAGGAACAGATAAAAAGGGATACGAGTTAACCCTTTCCATTACTCCATGGAAGATGGGGTGTACTGGATCTGTGGTAGATTGACTAAGTAACGTTAATGGTAACTTTACCCTTTTCTGGGTGACAGTAGTCGCCTCAGAAATGGAGTCGAGGGAAGTCTCAAAGACGACCCTGTGCCACGGCACTGAAGGTACTGTGCGACACACAAAAAGAAGGGGGCTACTGAAGTGGTGTACTTCAGAGTCCACAATCACAAAAACAGGTAGAAACACATAGCAAAACATAGGTAAGAGTGGGGGAAAAAGCTCTCACTCTTACCAAGTGGAAAAAATAAACTCCAGAAATCCAGCAAAGCTGCTGGGGGACTCACTAGGTGAGGGAAATTAGCCATAAATGAGAATTCTCCCTAACATGGACTGAACAATCCCTCAGAAGAAATGAGCTGGTCAAGAAAAGTAAAGCAAAAAGGCTGCACTTGCCTCCAAAAGTCAGGACAGGGTGCAAATCCTAGCAAAAGTAATCCCTATGTACGGTCAAATGTGCTTTAAAGTTCACTTTTTAGCCACCGTTTTTTCAAAATGTTCTTGTGGGAGAAAGCTTCCTTAGAGGCATTGGGCTTACTCGCATGATGTATTATGAGGCCACTTCCAGGGATAATTTGAGCTGCCTGTCCGCTCCCGCATATGCCTTGTTTGAAGGGGTGCCTCGCTGCCCCTTCTGATGCTTCCTTCCAGCCTTCCTCGCAGGATCCTCTGTACCTAAAACCCTGCTACTCCTGTCCTTTCTGGATCTCTAAGATGGGAGCCCCAGCAGCCAGGTTGGGGTCCGGAGTGGCTGTCTGCTACTCTGTCTATATTAGCTCATCGGGGAACATGAGTGGTCGCCTGCCGACGCTGTTCTGCCTCCTGGGATCATCTTTGGTCCCTGGCTGCACCCCTTGTTTTCCCAAGAGTCGACTTTGACCATTGGTGGGTGTCCTTCACCTGCTTCTTCACTGCTCTGGTGATGCTCTTCTTCATCAGGGGTCATCTGCAGAGAACCCTTCTTTGTGTGTGCCCTGGTGTCCAGTTTCTGCCATTTTCTGTGCCCTTAGTAGCTATGGACCTACGTGAAAATATCTATTTTTTTTACCGGAGTCCTAAAGTGGTCGCTAGCCAGGTTTCTTAAGGGAGAACTTTTGGAACTATAAAAACTCTACCAAATTGGCTTGTACTTACCTCTTAAAGTGAACTGGCATTTGTCCATGGTCCCCCTTGTGGAGACTTGGAGTTTTCTGGACAAACTATATTTTTAGCAGGTACTGGTGATTTTCTATTTATTTTAAAGTGATCAATCAGTTCATGTCATTAGAAACGTATACATCTGCTGCTTGAGTTTAAGGATAAACTGGGTCCTTGTTAGACACAGTGCTGTAAACTTCTATATTTTACTTCCTGGATTCTTACCTCTATAGCCAATCATAATTTGTTTGCCCTTTTTATCCCTTGGCCTCTTGTCACCGGACTTGACCTTTCTTGGTGATGGGCACAGGGAGCGGCATCTTGGGCTGCTCTGTTGGGAGCTGGCAGGTGTGGTGATGTAGAGGGGGAAAGGGGTCAGAACCAGCCATATCCCTGCTCTCTAGGCCGCCTGTAGGGAAAGGGTGAGAGACTCAGCTAGTGCAGAGGTGGCCTTGTTCCCCTCCCGGATCCTGTGTGCCAACAGGACTGTTGCACACGTGAAGCACCCAGGGCACGGCGCCGGCCTATGGCATGGCGCTGGCCCATGGCTTGCACACTTTCACGCATGTCTCATCAAGCTGCTGCCACACAAGTCCAGCCATCTCCTTGTGCCTTGCTTCAATCCTATGGATGCACGCATCCATTTCCTGGATATTGGGGCTCGGTGGTGGAGTTGGGCTGTGGAGGTCCGATGGGCTGAAGGGAGGATGATGGTAGGGGCTGTGGTCCGGCGACCCCTCTGTGCTGTCCCCACCCTCCTGCATGGCATCATCATCTATGGCCTTGGCGACGTATCTTGGAGGCTGGTGGGGGGGCCGTCTTGGTGGACCACACAGATGTGGGTCTGGGGCAGCTACAGGGGCAGCTGGCTGTGCCTCCATGGGGGCTGTTACAGCTGCAGAGGCAGCTGGTTGTGCCTCCATGGGTGCTGTTGCAGCTGCAGAGGCAGCTGGCCTGGTCACAGGGCCCATAGTTTGCATTGACGGGCTGGTGTGGGCTTGGCAGTGGTGGTGCGGGGTGTGGACCTCCTCTGTGCCGGTGGCTGGGATATACTCGGTCCACCATGATCGCTGGCAGACGAGGTACCTTTGGGGGTGGGATGGGCATGCCATTATTCACCTCTGTAACATCCTATGGCCTTGCAACATGCAGTTTCAACATTGTGTGACATGATGCCTGCGCATGGAGTCTTGACATCATGACATCAGGACGGCTTTGATGCAGGACAAGGCCACGGTGTTGAGTGATGCAGGTGCACAGGAGATGCTTCCTGATTACACAGAGCACGCTATGCTACATACACGCTTCTGAGCCTTTAAAAAACAAGGTTCGGACCCTCTGTGGCAAAGCCCTTACAGCACAAGGCCGTGGTGTTGAGCAACACAGGTGTGCAGGAGATGCTGCCCAATTACACATAGCATGCTATGCTACATCAGGTGTATGTAATGATCAGTAATTGCCTTACCTTGCCTTACCATGGTATTGAGACATGTCAGGTATACGGCTCTGGTGTTAGTCCGTTGTTGCTCACAGTGAACTGTCCGTGAGAAAATGTTTGTGTCTGGAAAAGGGGGGTTAGGGGGTGTTGAGTTCCTAGGTAGGATGGGGAAAAGGTACTACAGGGAAGGGGATACACGTCTCACCGTCCGGTGCCCCACTTCCACTCCCCAAAGATCCCTCATCCAGGTGATCCTCCCGCACTGGTCCACCCCCAGGAACTGGATCCAAAAGTGATGGCCGTGTCCTGGCCACCTGGATGACAGATCCCCGGGGACTAGCGGGTGAGACACCTTCAGGTTTCTCACACTCCCCCCTGTCTGCCCTCAGCTCTACCCCCTCCATCTGCTTGTGCTCCCCCCTCCTTCCCCTTGCAACCTCAATGGCAATCTCTGTCTCATCTATCTTTTCTAACTGCTATTATATTGACTATCCTATAACTCTCACTAGGTCTGGCAGGAAGAAGCTCAAAAGGAACATCCTGGTCTCCAACCCAGGCCTCCCTATCACTGATAGCTACACTATTGCTTCCTCCAGACTGACCCTTACCGACATCCTCTTTGTCGTTTCCTCTCCAGGCCTATTGAACCCCCATATGGTCTCTGTTCTCTCTCCTTTTTCCTCTTCTCCTATCAATGGTGGCACCCGGTGGGGGGGCCCTCCTGGCTCTCTTCCACTCCTCTAAAGCCATCATTAATATCTACCTAAATTGCACCGTCTTGGTCCAGGGCCCATTTCCTCCTTTTTGATAGATGATTTCCGTGCCTTATCAACTTCCTTTCTTCTCCCGCTATCCCTATCTACCTCCCTATGGCTGCTCTGCCACCTCTTTCCTCCGCCACCTCTCCGGCACCCTCTGCTGCTTCTTTGGCCACCCTGTTGCCTCCTACCTCTGCCACATCTATGGCACTCTCTTCTTCCTCTCTGACTACCCTGCCGTCTCTTCCCTCCTCCTCTGCCCATAATCGGGCACTTCCAATACTTCCGCAGGGCATACCTCTAGCATGTACCCCTCCACGGAAGTCCTTCAAAGCTGGCAACTCTCAACTCTCGCTCCACTGTCAAACACTCCTCTGACATCTGCCGTCTCCTGGAATAGCTTGATTTGGATGTACTCGGTCTCACTGAGACTTGGTTCACGGCCAGTTGGCTACAACATCCTCTCTGAACCCAGAATCAACTGTCCCGGTGGGGGTGTAGCCTTGATCTTCCCAGAGTGGACCCCTGCTTCTGTCATTCCAATGCAAGACTACTCCTCCTTTGAATACCTGGTCTGCAGAATCTCTAGCTCTCCTGGCCTCTCTCTCACTGGGACCACTATCTACAGGCCGCCTGGCCAGGTCGCCCTGTTTGTCTCTGAGTGGGCTGACCTCTCCTCCTCCCTCCTTGCCTCTACCTCTCAACTTCTCCCCGGAGACCTGAACTAACCCCTCTTCGGGACTCTTTCACAACCTCTGCAGCCCTCTCTCTCTCTCTCTCTCTCTCTCTCTCTCTCTCTCTCTCTCTCTCTCTCTCTCTCTCTCTCTCTCTCTCTGTCTCTCCCTCTTTCTCTCTTTCACTCTCTCTCTCTCTCTCTCTCTCTCTCTCTTTCTCTCTCTCTCTCTCTTTCTCTCTTTCTCTCTTTCTCTCTCTCTCCATTCTTCCCTCTGGCCCAACTCTCTGTAAGGCACACCCTGGATGTTCTCTAATCTTGACTCTAATCTTCCATCTGTCCTCATTCTCCTCGATCTGTCCTCTGCCTTTGACACGGTCAACCATGCCATCCTGCTCAATCGCCTCCGTGACAACACGGGTATCACTGGTCAGGCCCTGGCCTGGTTGACCTCCTTTCTCACTGACTGGCCCTCCCAGGTTCAACTGGGGTCCTTCCTCTCTTCTATCTCTCTCTCTACTTGTGGTGTTCCGCAGGGGTCTAACCTTTCACCCTGACTGTTCAACCACTATCTGGCACCTCTTGCCCACGGCATCGCTACTTTCTGCTCTAACTTTCAGTGTTTTACAGATGACACCCAGCTCTCCTTCAGGCTCCCCTCAGCCACCTCTGCTCCTTCTCTCATACCAGGCTGTCTGGCTGCAATTCAGGAATGGTGTGCCGCCAATGATCTCTGCCGTAATACCAGTAAGACTGAGATTCTCCTCATTGGGACACCAGTTCCCTCCTTTCTTCTCTCTCTCTCCTGGGCCCTCTCCCTGCTCCTTCCTGTGAAGCTAAGAACCTTGGTGTCTTCAACTCCACCCTCTCCTTCTCTTCCCACATCTCCGACATCTCTAAGAATGTATTCTACCTTTTCTCACTTCCCCCAGAAGCTCTATGGGCCTCATTACGACCGTGGCGGAAGACCATGGTGCTATTAGCACCATGGTCTGTGCCGGTAAATTACCGACTCCGCCATGGAGAAAGGGGGAACTACCACCCCATTACAAGGTTGGCGGGCAGTAATTCCCCCTTCCTCCATGGCCCTTCCCCATTCCCATTTTTGCCCCATAGGGCTCAATGGGAATGGGGAAGGCGCTAAGTACGGTGCTGCAAATTGCAGCACCGTAATTAGCACCAAGGTCCCTTTGCGGGTCCCTACTTTAACGGCTGGTCTACACCAGCCGTTAAGGTCGGGTCCCGCAAAGGGACCTCGTAATTAGACGCTAATAGGTTAACGGCGCTGCAGCCTTTTACGGCGCCATTAACCCATTAGCGCCTGGGTCGTAATGAGGCCCTATGTCTCTAGAGCCCTGGTCCTTTCTAGGCTTGACTATTCCAACAGCCTCTTTCTAAATCTGCCTGTCTCTATTCTCCGACCTTTACAACTTATCCAGAACAGTACTGCAAGACTTGTTCTTGGTCTCAAGCCTAGGGATCATATCTCTCCATCTCTGAAATCTCTTCACTGGCTCCCTGTGACTGCAAGGATCAAGTTCAAGACCCTTTGCATCGTCCACAAGGCTTTTTGCCTGGAACTACACTACCTCCAACTTTCTCTTCCTAAACATCTTTCTTCTCAAGCTCTCAGCTCATCCACCTACAACTCTCGAAGGGTCAGACTCTTCTCCAAGCAGAGAGTGGGGGGGCAGATCTCTTTCCTCGGCTGGGGTCTCCCTCTGGAACAGCCTCCCTGCCTCTCTCAAACTTGAACAGAACCTAATACAGTTCCGGAAGCAACTCAAGGCCTTCCTTTTTTGTTTCTGCTTTCTCTCTTCCTCTTCCCTGCTGATGTCCCTGACTGCTCCACGCACTGGTCCCCTGGCCACCCACTGAACTCAGGCCCAGGCTCCTGCTTGTCCAGTTGCCCTTGCACTGTCTCCGGGCGCCACCCGGACTTAAGGCTTAAGGGTCTCTAACTGCAACCCTACAGCCCCTTCTCTCTGCACTTATGAGCCACCCTCCGGCAGCACTTACTAAGCGACCTGCGCTTCTCCCTCCCCCGCCTCCTGTCCTCTTGGCACTTCTCCCCTCCCTCTTCCCTGCACTTGCGCGAATGAATGACACAAGGCCTAGTAAGATCGTTGTTTTGTCCTACTTCTGTTTCCCCCTCCTTGTCTTGTTGCGCCTCGAAACACTTGTGCATGCATGCCACCATGGTCTGCTGTGTGCCTCGTGTATGTGTTGCTTCTCATGTTGTATTTTGTGCACGTGACCAGTAGTCATGTGGCGATATGTGTGTTTGGATGTTTGGTGGGAGGCGCCAATGCTTGGGCACCCTTGACAATGGCCATGGTCTTTTGGCCATTCTATCGGTTGGATGTGGTTTGGTGGCATGTAGTTGGTCATGTTTCTATGTAGTGTGTGCTCCATTTCCCTGTCAACTGTGTATTGTTTTGATGTGGCACGTTGTACTCACCGCCCTCTGCATGTGACCCTTCACTGGCCTCTGCAGCTCCCACTCCCTCAATTCCTTCGAGGGCGAGCACACTGCTGCATTTCTCCATCAGCTTGATTGGGGAGGGCGTCCCACCTCCAGTGGCCATAAATTCCTTCCTGTGGGCCCACAGCAGGTTGCAGAACCTCAGGCGGAGGTCATCCCACTGTTTGTGATAGTCTCTTTGGGTGCGTGGGGACAGGGCCCACGGCCGACACCTTCTGTGCCACCTCCTCCCATATGACATTTTTGCAGAGTTAGCTACTCCGCCTGTGGTCAGTGGCAAACAGTTCCCCTGCGTTATCCACTATGGTCTCGGTCAGGAAGGTCAATTCCTGCTCCGTGAAGCTTCCGCTTGCACAAAGCAGGAACTCTGGATTTCATGGCTGCAGTCAGGATGCCGGTATCACAGTGACCGGATGGCAACAGGAAGTTGGTGATTTTATGTGGATTTGGTTTTTCAAAATGGCCGCCGGCGAGCTTCCAGTTCCTGTGATTACATTGTTTCCGTTGCCAGTGTTTCCGTTGCCGGTGTTTCTGCCAGATACACGCCGGTAAAGGTGGCACCGGAAGTTTTGATGACGGTGCCACTGATTTTAGTGGTCAGTGACAGTGTTTTCGTTATTCCGGATTGCGGCTGGATTGCGCGCTCCCGCAGGGTTGTGATGTGCCAGTGATTCCGTGGTTGCGGTTGCCGGAAATAGTGCCACCGGTTTCACAGAATCACTGGCACATTACCGATAATTTGGCACACTTGTAATGAGGGCCAATGAGTCTTGGAAACATCTCATTATGAAATGCTAGGAAGGAAGTAACGCTGCTTAGAGATCGATGGCTTACGGATTTTACCTAGCACATAACAGTCGACCGTACAGAAACAATGTGGCCTTCTTTGTTTACGGGAACCAGCAAACAAACTATTATAGCACTTGCGCACTTTATCAAGGGTGCACACCAATTGCTTGGTGCAAATCTTATTAACGGTACTAGAGGATAGGCGTGTTAATGGGCTGCCTTGCTGATTTTGATGAGAAGAGGAGAATTTTAATGGACATACGCTTTGCGTCCCGAAACATAATGTGTAATGTGCATTTGGAATTGTAATGTGCAATGATAAATTGGATTCATTTTGTTGAGACTAAGAATATAGGAATGGTTTTATGGTAATGGATAATGATTATTATGTTGAAATGAAGTTGTTGTATACATTGATGTTTTAATGTATACATGTTTATTATAAGCCATTTATATTTTTTTGAAAAAAATATTCTGTGCTAAGCTAGACTCCCACTACCCTACCCATCCATGTTTCAATAAAGGTGTGGTATACATCCTATGCCAGACCAGGCCTTCCCTTCACTCTACTAAAGCATGTTTCAAAACCATCACAGAATGTATACAAGCCAAACTAAGTTTACTGTATCAAGTAATTATACATACTGTGTTCACTGCATCTCAGACTATTCCCTCGCTCACTCTATCAAGGAATGCCTCTTAGTAGATACACCATTCACCATATGCTAAAAGTGGGTTCATTTGAGCCCACCAAGGCTTGTTGGCATTCCAATAACAATATTTCACCCTATGCCAAAGTAAGCCAGGCACCACAATGGCCTGCAGCCTCGCCTCTAGAGCGTTCCGCCATAGTCCCAGTTAGACTCACCTCACCATACTGGGACATGCTGCCATAGCAATGCAACCTGCGCCATACCAAGCTTCCAGCGACTCCACATGCCACCATGTCTATATAGCATTACCTTTTATGGAAAACTAGGCTCTGTATCCTATCAAGGCATTGTGCCATGCATAGCCAGCATTCCTCCTCTGCCACTATAGACACACCCAACTACACCAGAGAGCTTTGGAACCCTATCCACACAGTGTACCACTCTGTCAAGTGTGGATTACTCTAAGTGTCATAGTGCCAGGATCCAGCAGATGGACCCCATACTTGGCTGTCCTTGCATTGAAGCTGTTCCCAGTTGTACTACTGTGCTGGGAAGTTTAGGTTTGCTCATTTCGCACTGGTAATCAGGGGGTGATGCCTGGTGCGCCACAGTGCAATGCTGGTTAGCTGTGCATAAGGCAGACTTGCTTAGTGATTAGAAAGGATTATCGGTTGGAGGCCTTCGGGATGAAGGCTTGTAAGCGTAGTTGTCCTCTGAGGTCTAAAGCTAGTACCTTATCTGAATTTCTTTTCTATCCCACAGGCAACAACTTGAACATAGGGGCATTTCACGAGGGGGTGAGAGCATTGTGGTCTTGTACTGGCACTGCTCCTTTCATCAGTCAAAATATTGCTCATGCCAGGCACAGCTGCGTCCTCTAGGAAGACTGTATGATGAGAAAGCATAGAAGCTGAATTAGGAATGCCACCAATGGTCTGAGTTCAGCTTCAAGACTTTCGTTCAAGGTTGCATAGCGGTCATTTTAAGTTACCTACATTATTATCCAACTTCAAGATCTTGAAGGAGGACAGATTAATTCAGGAATTAGTTACTTGATTAAACCATTATTATTCAATGTTATATGTTGATAATACATTTCTTGTGGCTATGGGAGTAACCTGTCAAAATTCCTGGGCTAGTGCTAGGTGGCCGTTTGACCTGTCCTCTCATGACATCACAGGATTTGCTGCTACCATTACACTTTCAACCTCTCAAACCTTGGTGCATGTAGACGTGGAGAGGATGGACCTGAAGACCTGCAGCCACATAGGAAATTTAGGACAGTGGAACTGCAGGTTGTGGAGGAGAGAGGGTCCTCCAAGGTTTGGGAGGCGGTGCTTGTCTCTTCTTCTGTGCTGTCCCCCCAGCACAGCCAGCATCCTCGTCGCCAATGTGGAGTTCTGTGTTTTAGCAAAATGACTCTGACATCAAGGTGTGGATGAGTAACTTCTTTAATCAGTTTCCAAGTGTAACATCCAGTTTCTAGTGTCATTCATCAGATGGTAAAGTCCAGTTCTCATAGACAAGCACCGGCATCCTCTCTCTCAGGCTACATCTCTCAACTCCCTCAAGAGAACACCAGTCACACATAAACATTCTAACCAGTAGCATTCCATTGTCAATCATGACACTCACTCCAGATTCCATTAGGATGCAGGATAAGACCAGATCCTTACACAGGTCTCTGCCAGGTTCCCTGTTTTAGCCTCGGCTATTCTAGTTTTATAGTTCTTATCGAGAATTGACTTTTCGAACTTTGTCCTTGCATTTTCTGAAGTGATGGCACTAGGTTAAATTCTTTGTAAACAGTTTGGGCCAGAAGAGTGGATGACAGACCGTGTAAGTGCTCTACCAGGAAGCTTCTTAAAGGAATCCATACCCTCCAAACATTAAAATTGTTGTCTAACTATTACTTCTAATGGGAAGTTGCCACCCTGTGACTAACCTGGAACGTTAATCATGCTTCCCCTTCCCCTTGCAGGTTGTGAACGTCACCGGAAATCAGGATATCTGCTACTACAATTTCTTGTGTGCTCATCCTCTCGGTGTCTTAAGGTGAGTCAAATTGTGCACTTTCATACGCTCTAGAATTTTAATTTTTAGAATCATCCACTACTGCCTGGGATACGTCCCCAAGTATAGGGGAATGGTAAAAAGTGGGGCAACCAACTCATCAAAATGCCTGGGCGACTGGTCGGTGGCCATTTGACTTGCCCTCACATGACATCACAGGGATTGGTGTTACATGACCTTTGACACATATACATAACAGGAACTGAAATAGAAAAAAGTATGCTATGTGGTCATGTCGCGTGCTATCTGAGGCAGCGTTTCCTTTCCAGAAATGCTGGGGATGGATCACCTAATCTGCGGTATGCAACTTCGAAGGAATGGTGAAAGGGGCTGAGGAGCCGCTGTGAGGGTAGTCTGAGCTGGGTGTGTGGATGTGCTTTTCCCATGACACTACTGAGGTTCCCAAGATATTGTGAAATGGACTAGTTCATTTTTAAAACGTCATTTCGCAATGGCAAAAAGCCAATCATTCTGCTTTCAAACCGAACAGCCCTTATTGGCAACTAGCAAAAGGCAGCATGTTAACAACAAATTCTGATAAATAAGTGGGCTAACTTATCTCGGTTGAGCTCACTACCTCCATTGTAAACCTTCAACACAATATTCCTACTATCTATACTCTAAATTCCGGAGGGTATAAGCAGGGTCTCAACTAAGCCAATGACCTAAGCCCTGAGGTCATCAAGTTGTTTATCTTCCCTTGAGTGGCCCAAACACCTCCACTCCTAATTCGTAATGACATCACTCAATAACAGATTCCACAACTATGGCATTACCAAACACGATTTTCCAATATAGGATTGAACTGAATGTATTTTCTAGCAACTGCCAATACTTGTGTCGACTAATTGAGGCCTTCTTCAGGGCAGAATTGCATTGTTGAATGGGCCAATCGCCTAATCAATACCGTCTCCACTGATGCCTTCTCTGTTTCCGGTTTATCTGCCTTCTTTGATTCATCCAATTACACATACAAGGCTTGGTTAATGCTCCAAATTGAGCTTCTTCAGTAATCCTTAAAAGCAGCTCAGTTTTGAGATTGACCCATTCCACAATACAATTCTGCCCTGAAGAAGGCCTCAGATCAACGAGAGACACATTTGCTTATTTGCAGTCATGTGGGGAACCAACGTGCTATGGGGGAATAGATTGTTGTATGAAACTTATCATATCATATCATCTAGCTCTGCAGTGTGAGGAATCTGGAAGCATCCTCGCTTCTTTCCCCGGATTGTCCTCCTCCTAGGTGGCCAAAGAAAGGCCATCGCTTTTTGATCCTCACGGTGGGGGTGGATATGTGAGGGAGGATCACCTGGGTGGGGGGTGGCAGATATAGGGAGAGAAGAGAAGAACTCCACAGATGAGACATGGTATCCACCTTTTCCCATTGAATCAGAAACCTCGCCTTCACAAGCCTTTATGGGGTATTGTGTAGTGGTACCCGATAGCTTGAACACATCCCGTGTAAAACACCACTTTAGTAAAATCTGAAGGATGGCTGAAAAATAGCCCCGATTTTTCTCAAGGCCAAGTCCAAAACAGTTACTGTGTTACAACTGATTGATGTCGCTAAAACTGGAGAAGTAAAAGCAAATAAAAAAAATGGCTCAAATTTTTCTAAAAAAAAGCAGCAAGCCCCACCACCAGAAAAACTCTTTTCAGATCGGGTGGTAGAAATAAAACTGGGTGAAGGCAAGCATAGGAGTCTGGGAGAAAATGGGATGACAGTGAATAAATATAAGGAGCTGGAAAAAGAAAGATGCCCATATACTGGGCCTCTAGCTAAAGAGAATAAAGAAGCTCTGGAAGAATGCACACCTATTACTAACATCAATCCAAAAAAGGTGGCAGCGCAAATGAAGAAAACAAAAAACATGGTGACCATCAAAAACAATCTTTCACAAAAATCTAAACAATTTATTACTGCAATAAAACATTCTCAAAAAAGGGCAGCACTGGTATCGCGTGCCAACTCAAAGAAGTATCAACTTCAGGCCCAGGCCCGAAAAGACAACGCTGAAATTGACATTGACTCAAATACTATACTAAACAAATCTTTTGATAAACTAGTCAACGCCTTATCCATGCCATCTGACAACAACTCTGTTTCTATTCGGATTCCCGCCTCACAACAAAACAAAGATCGAAATGGACATAATAATCATTCATTTGGGATTCCACAGCAGACTTTAGAAATGCATAAGAGATCAGGCATGTCTGCTCAACCAATGCAAAGGCACCTTACTCATTGCAAGACTAATCATAACCCTCATCCACAGGTGCACTCAGTGTACAATCCAGAGAAACCGCCAATTACCTCATATGCAGCCTGTACAGAATCCCAAGAGCACTCAGCTTCTTCTCTTGTTCAAATACCATTCATGCATAATGCGGCTCATTCAAATTCCCATTCTGATGGGCTGCGATCTATACCAACATCAAGAGAGATATCATCAAAATCAATCACTGAATTCAGAGGCTCAGATATTATTTCAACATTCGCCCCTGAAATGTTTTGTTTGATTGAAACTGCTATTGCCAAATCTACCGATACGAAAAGCTTAGCAACTCCCGCCATTTCCAATATCAAAGCGGACATATCCCAACCAAAGAAATTGAATATAGCAAATGCAAAACAACCAGCCTTACATTCACTAGTACTATCATGTCGTCCATCACCTAGTGTGCAATATGACCTGAACCGTAAATCAATTCTTACAATCTTCTCGGAAATTCCGGAACTGGAGGACATTAACTCTGCTGACATCCAATTGGTGCAATTCGAAGATGAACAAACACTCACTTCAGTTAGACTGTGGATAAACTCTAGAGTTGTTCTAAATACAATATGGATGGCTAAAAATCAGCTATATGAAATGGGATTTATCCTAGATGTGCACAGCTCAATCTCGAAAGTTCCACTAACTAAATCTTTGTTCTCTGTAGTTAACCAAGAGAGGGTTACTCCAAGCCACGCTGTTTCAAGCTCGAGAATACCAACCGAAACATTGTGCAATTGTCATTCCACTCAAAATATGCATTTACTAGATAAGTCCGCGACTCAAATTTCAGTCTCTCTCATTAGTTGGAATACAAGAAGGTTCCATCATTTTATTAACAATTATAATCCCAATCTTGAAAACATTGACATAGCCATGTTTCAAGAAACGTGGCTTACTACAACTCCAAAATGGGATAAATATGATATTTACTTAAATCTGGCTCAAAAATCCAAACATGGTAGACCAACCTCTGGACTACTTATAGCTATTAGACAAAATCCGTTGATTAAATCAGAAAGTTGGATATCACCCAATCCATTTCCGCAGCAGATGATAAAACTTCATATTGGGTGTATATCATGTGCTTTGATAAATATCTACTGGAACCCGTCTGGTATTTCGGACCAACTCTTCATGATAGACTTGACTAGCCTATTGGACCCAATATACATTGAAAAAACGATAACTCTTATAATTGTAACAGGTGACTTAAACCTGCATTGTTTGGGGTTGTCTATGACTAGTAGCAGACTCACATCATGGAATCATTTTGTTGAGTCACATAGTTAACAAATGCTGAATGGTACCTCTATAGATGACATACCCCCACAGCCGACATGGCACAGAGGTGACTCTTTAGCCATTATTGATTACATCTATGTGAGTCAGACTCTCATTGCAGATGTTAGCAAATTTTGTGTCAATGTCACAACTTTGAGTGATCATAACAGTCTTTCTTTGCATTGGAACGCAATGCAGGTTTTGAATGACAGTAGAGTTATGTGTCCGGCAAACCTCATAAAAGTTAATGCAGGATGTAATAGAATACACTGGACCAAAACATCATTGGAAAGCTTTAGTCTATTTTATGCATTAGAACTGCACAAAACAAATTTGGGTCAATGTCAGGACACTGGGCCTCATTACACGGAAGGCGGTAAGGGTTTACCGGTACCGGTACGGGCACCGGTACCGGTAAACCCTTACCGCCTTACTACGAGGTCCCTTTGCGGGTCCTCCCTTAACGCCTGGTTTTTACAGGCGTTAAGTACGGGACCCGCAAAGGGACCTTGATGCTAATTACGGTACCGCAATTTGCGGTACCGTAATTAGCACCTTCACCATTAACATGGAGCCCTATGGGGCTGACTGGCAATGGTGAAGGGGCAATGGTGGATGGCGGAATTAGCGCCCCCACACACCTTGGAATATGCCGCTAATTCCGCCATCCACCAAGGCGGACCCGGTAAGGTACCGGCGGCAGCCATGGCGCTAATAGCGCCATGGCTTACCGCCTTCCGTGTAATGAGGCCCACTGTATACCATGACCTAATGCAATTGTACCAACATAAAACTGACACAAATGCTACTCAAAACTAGAATACTACATACTCACACATACAATAAGGAAATGGAAGTAGCAAAAATGAGGTATCAGTCAAAAAAACGACAAGCCTCGAAATTCCCATTACAGATCAGAGGAGCCATTTTAACCCATTTGATAACAGCGCATAAGAATTGGACACGGAACCACAAAGCTGCTCTGTACCAACATGATGGGTCGAGAATGCTGAGTGCATTAGCAGGGAAGAACACCTTACAAATCTGGGCCATCATTAATCAATCAACTGCAGAACACTAAATATCTTATCAATCAAATAATGTAACTGAACAAGCTGGGGTTAAACATTATTTGAATTTACCACCAGTAAATGCATGTTGCCCAAATACAACCCAGATTACTAACAAGTTTCATTTAATCTTTGATAAGGAGGACATTCTTTATTATATAAATAAAGCAAGTCAATCCAGATCCCCAGGACCCGAAGGCCTCTAATTATATCCTGGAGCAACATCCAGACTTGTGGAGTGATATTTTATTCAATATGTTTTCCAACATTATTCAGACACAAACACTACCTCGGTCATGGAAACACTCCATTATCCTGCCAGTTTATAAAAAGGGTGATAGATCCAATCCGGTGAGCTATAGGCGCATCGACCTTTTGGATGCCCTGGGCAAAATTTTCAACCACATTGTCCTCAGGGATTTGAATCGCTGGGTGACCAATCTCCAAAAAAAGAGACCCGTTCCGAGCAGGCTTCGCGTCTGGGCTAGGGACCTCGCCATACATTATGACTCTGAACATGTTAAGATCCCAATGCGCCACCCGGAATCAACCGCTATATCTTGCATTTGTTGATTTTCGGTTGGCCTCTAACTCTGTTGATCGTGAACTTATTATAAAAAACGAGCTCACTATGATTGTCCATCCTCCCTAATTTACATTATGAAACAATTGCATACCGATACCTCTCTGCAAGTCGGGCTTACAATAGAAGGTAAACTTTCTGAATTTATTTCTACATGGCGAGGCCTCAAACAGGGCTGTATCCTGGCATCTTTTCTATTCAATCTTTTTATCCTCGATCTTGGCAAATCATTTGTAAGTGTTATAGGGGATGCCCCACAACTGGCCCACAACCCTGGATGTTATATGCAGATGATCTTGTTCTTTTATCACAAAGCCCCAGCGGGCTCCAAAATCTATTGAACAAGTTAACCGCATATTCCATGGAAAATAATTTGATTATTAATTTAGAAAAGACACAGGTAGTAGTCTGTTGCAAAAATACAAACACTCCTCAGAAAAAATACAAGTGGCATTTGCAAAGTGTGGAGTTAATGAATGTCTCAGAGTATAAATATCTAGGTCTGATAATCTAGAACACCTTGTCTAAAGCCACATATCTTACAACATTGAACAACAAATTACAAACTCTGAAGTCACAGGCAAATATATTGGCTGCCAAATATGGTACATTTTCGTACAACCACATAATGATGTTTTATCAGACTAAAGTGGTGCCCATCTTATTGTACGGAGTTGAAACCAAACTTCCGATGATGTCTTGCATCTGGGATCTATGTGAAGCTCGGTTTTGGAAGTCTATACTAAAATTACCGAACTGCACTCCACTCCCCATGATCCGTTTCGAACTGGGTTTGATTTCGCTTTCTGTGCAACTAACATGGAAGATGTGCAGCCTATTTCGGAAGTGCTTATTATGCTTTGCGAACAACAACATTCTAAGCACAGTGGCATACCATCTTGTCAGTTCAACACCATGTTTCCCATACAAATGAAGTTATGTACTAGTTGCGCTAGCAGATGCTTCAATATCCTTGGAAACCTTGCTATCAAACCCTGATCGTGCCAAGACAAAACTATACCAATATGACTGGATTTGTAATAGAGCTAAATGTTGCACTTATAAGACGACAGCACCTGTGATTTAGACTTAATCTCTTGCCAACAGGAGAAATGTCAAATCAGTGTCATTTTTGTCTGGATGTGAGCTGTCGTGAACCATTGCAACATCTGGTAGTGGTTTGACCAGCATTAATTGAGACAAGAAAAACCTATTTTAATAACTTACTTCATCTGTATGTTCCGATGAATGAAGATAAAATATGGCATAGAATATTTACTAGTAAGAAATTGGAAATTAGAATTGCCATCATACAATATCTAGATTTCGTCTTATCGGTTAGTTCTGACCCTAAATAGCAACAGGATTAACAAATCAGATGAACATTTGTATAGAATCTGCAATACATTTGTTGTAATCATTATATGATGTGTCCATAGAGTTAATGGATGTAAGCATAATGCATGATGAAATAATTATGCTTTCTATTTTATTTATTCATTTATCATGACATTATTCAAATTGGTGTATATAGAAAGATTATGCAAATAATTGGTGCTATTTTTATCTCTGTATGTTTTATATTTGAAAGGTTGATTTTGTCAGCCGAACCAAATCAATAAAAAAAAACACCACTTTAGTACTGGGAGGAGGAAGAGGGCTGTAAAGTTACTTCCATGGAACAGCCAGGCATGTCCAGTTAATAGCTTTTACCAAAGTCGGGCAATTTCATTCAATGACCCGCACCTGTGATCATTTGGCAGGAATTCCCAGTATAAGAGGAAGCACCATACAAGACGGCGGGGTGGAGACACCAGCCGCGAGCAGGACGCCGGCTGGGACCATGAGCAGGAACGAGAGAGAGGAGCATGCAAACCCGAGGTCTGAAGTGGAGACAAGCAGGCAAGAAGCTGGGCCATGAGAGGGTCCGGGAATCCTGCAAGCTGTCCTGACTGGGTAAGCGCTGCCAGAGCAGTGCAGGGATGGAGCTCTCCCGATCGCCACAGTAGAGAGGGATTGACGCTCTCCAGAAGCTCCGTGATGGATGAACGGAGAGAAGCAAAGCCGAGAAGCCAAAGACTGCTGCCAAATAAAGCCAGTGAGTGTGAGAAGGGAATCACTCGTACCGGGGTGCTCCGAAACTTGAAAACAAACACGCAATTCTGGTAGAAGGGCTGATACAAGCCTTTGTGAATGCTGGAAGAAGTTGAAAGCTGAAACAAGTCTTTACCTTGAATGACGAAACAAGAGACTAGCTGAAATAAGGCGTTTTGCATACTGAACCAAGTACTTTGAAATTAAAGGAACGTAAAAGCTGTAAGAGCCATAGATGTAAAAGCAGATGTCATGAACCTCGCAATGCGCAGCAAATAACTGCTGGGGAGAAGCAAAGCTTGATGCAGAGAATCAGAGGCGACTAGTATAAAGTACTACCAAAAGTGGCATGCTGAAAAGTGAAAGCCTGAAACCCATCTATTCCCTTATCCCACCCCATATATATATTTAATTAAATTTGACCGAATTTCAAACCAAAAAAACGAGAAAAAAGAATTAGGTCAAAAGTAAAAGGTCAAAAGATTTTCGACCAAGTATGCTAATACCTCTTTACCGACTGCCAATTTCCACACACATGGGGATTGAGAACAAGACTAAAACATTGTCACTTTGACAACTATTACAATCGAGAAGTCCTCCACTCTCAAATAATTTCTGGATGTTGCAGATGCAGATATGATTTTCCGCACAAGGGCACATGCCCAGCGTTAGGGAACATCTGTGATTCCTGTGATTGAGAGAATCATTTTCAATCCACCGGCAATTCCTACCAACATGGCGGCCGTGCAAATGACACGTGTCTGCCATAGTGAGCCACAACATTATATTGACCACCGCGAAGGAGGTCACCTAACTGCCACAATTCCTCGCTACAACGATCTCTGAGAACAGCAGGTTATCTCTGACGATCTCCCTCCCTGCTACAAACAAGTACATGAAGAACCTTGACGATGTCCATCACATCACAAAATTCGACACATTGAAACGACAGCCCGCAATCAAGCCGAATCTGAATCCCTCTCAAGTGATGAGCATAAACGTTGCTAAATGTTCGCAATAGGAAACCCAACAGCGATTGAACAGTCTCACACTCTTACTGCAGTTGAATGGCAGCTCTCTTGAATATTTAATTGACTCTGGATCTACATTGTGTCATCAGTGAAGCTGCGTACGCACCGTTACATCATACTCTCAGCTTAAAGCTGCTGATACAGACATATATCCCTAGGGCTTGATGTCAACACTTCTGTGCAAAATGGTTTTCAAAACAACCTGCTCATATAACGGCAAGACAGACAACATTAACGTCTATGTCATCGAAGTAGATATACCTGGAGGATGCATCCTCATTTTCAAGTGAGCCATACAAATGGGACCAGTCCACATTCTATATCCTCTGACTGCCTACACTTCAGGTGTGAAAGACATGGCAATTAAGCTATCCCATCATTATTTCAAGGAATGGATAAACTCAGATGTTGTCAAATAAAGCTGTATATAAATGAGAACATTAAACCCAGAGTCCAGCATTATAGAGGAATTACACTGAAAATAGTTACAAGATGCGGACGAGATCAAGTCACTTCTAGAACAAGATATTATAGAACACGTGAAAGGTCCAACACCTTGGGTATTCTCAATAATGCTGGTACCCAACAAAGAGTCAAGCGGAAGCATTCGTCTGTGTGTAGACATGCACACACCCAATGAAGCCATTGAAAGGGAAAGGCACCTGTCACTTTGAATGACCGATATGATGCACCTACTACATGGAATGACTGTATTCTCTAAGTTGGACTTAAATAAATGATACCACAAGCTCAAACTACATCCAGCCTCACGCTGTATCACAACAAGCCCTGTTTGCACATTAAAATCTTGTCAATAAAACACCTTTTAGCTTTCCATGCATCATTTACAGAGGGAAGTTGACCAGAACACATTCTTTGATTCTTATCTCATGGATGAAATTGCAATTCATGGAGCAGCTTCTGAAAACACATTAAATCTCTGCTGTTTCAGAAAGGCTCAGTGCACACAGTTCACACAATGAGAAAAGGAAAGGTTATTTCTGTTAAAATTCCGTTGTGTTTTGTGTCTTTAGATGCTGTAGCAGAGAACCATAATACATACATATATGTGTTCCTAGCTTTTTAGCATCGTATCAGTAATAAGAAAGAAACGGTTACAATTGGGAAGTATCCTTTGTAACAAACAAATTGGAGATCATTTTGCTCCCTGAATATTGTAAATGAAATGCGTCAAAGCCGTGTGTAAGGCTTTTACCCATTTCATTTACGGTACTCCATATTTTCATTTATTTGTATGTCCCAAGTTACGATTCCGTCTCTCCCTTCCTCTCCACCATACAAATACTCCAGCCTTTGCGTGAGCATGTGTCTTAATTCTGGCACTAATGCTGTGGATCCCTGTGCTGGTGAATAAAGCAGATGGGCTTGATAGGAATCCATTATAAATAGCGCCTCCATGCGTTCATGTCAGGCGGCGTTTAATTCATTTGCATAGTGGAGTGCAAAAGGCTGGTGTACAAATATGTATGACGCCTTTTTACACTCCCCTTTTGCACTCTGCTGTGCAAATGAGGGAAATTATAGCGGCACTGACCCATTTGCATAAAAGTGTAAACATACAGGTCCCGACCCCTAATTACGTCCGAACTCAAATATGTGCTCCTATGTGATTTTCCTTTTTCAGTGAATGCATGCTTGCACCGCACACAAGTATTTTTAGGAGCTCCTTTATTGTTTGCATTGATCATCAAGATGCATCTATGTGGTGTATTCATACACATTAATATATAGAACGTTTTCCACAAATGTAATACAGTGCTTGAAGCCAGACATCTCTGCTACACAACTCTGCTTTGTTTCTTATGTGCTATATTCATTTTCAATTTAAGTTGCATACTTTTTACACTCTTGCGGAGTCAAGTCGTTTTCACTCCTACAATTTAATTTACACTCAAATTACAGAGGTAGTGTGTAACATATTCCCACCTTATCTGGGGCACAGATGAGTATGTTATGTCTAGTGTAAACATCCATTCAACCATAACTTGGAGTCAATGTGGTAACCAGTTCCATAATGGTACCTATTCTTTGCACACAGGGGAAGCTCAGTGTGTTAGTGCTCATCCGTCGCATTCGTGAGAGGGTGCTTGTGCTACCTCACCCTGTGCTTTATCTGTTAATTGTGAAGGAAACTTGGTTTTCTGACATGATGTGGACTGCTGCCACATGATGATTTCCAAACAGTTTTGGATGTCACATATTGTTTACTCTCTTGAAGGAGAAAACTGTGTGCTCCCTTGAAATCACGTTTACTCTCAAAGTTTAAAAATAGCGAGTAAAATACTCCCACCTCAAAATCTGATCAGGAGCACCAATCACAACTTTTGCAACTCATCTCGGTTTATTTATCCAGATACAAATGCCTCAGCTTTGGCATCTTGTCAGCAGCAGAGATTTTCCAGAATGAAATTCACAATATACTACGGCACATTCCCCAGTGTCTAAATAATAGCGATGGTATTCCTGTATTTGGGACAAGTCAGGAAGCTCATAATGATACCCTTTGCTGAGTCTGCATGGCCCTAGAGGACACCCACCTCAGACAAAATGCCGAGAGGTGTGAATTTAGTAAGTCAGCGCGAAGGTTCTTTGGACACACGTTCTCCAGCAATGGTTTTCAACCTGAGCCAGAAAAAGTTCAAGCTGTTGTTTCCACACCAAACCCAACAAATGTGTCTGCAGTACAGTACTTTTTAGGGATGGCCGGTTATTGTACTAGATACTTCAAGGACTTTGAGTCCGTTTGCATGCCATTACAACTACTCGCCACAGCTGAACATGAGTTTTGATGGTCTCCGGAATGCAAACAAGCTTTCTGCTCAACAATGGAACGCATCCCCTCTGCAGAATGTATTGCTTATCATGATCTGGAATTGCACACTAAGCTCACGGTGGATACCAATCCTCTGGGGTTGGGTGCTATTCTACCGCAACACAAACATGACTCTTCATCGCCACATCGTATTGTATGGTATGCAAGTCGCAGTCTTACCCCAGCTGAAAGCGGATTCTCACAGGCTGGAAAGGAGAGCTTAGCAGTGGTGTGGGCCTGCAAACACTACCATCTGTTTCTCAGTGGCTAGCGATTCATGTCATCACTGATCACAAAGCACTCACGACAATGTATGGCAAGCATAACGCAATAATTACCCTGAGGATAGATAGATGGGATTTTCCCCTTCAAGAACACTAGTTTGGCATTGTCCATAAACCTGGCAAGGATAACAATCCACTGATTACTTATCGAGACATGCCCTTCCTGATACAAAATGTGCCAATATATCCAAAGCTGACCAATACATTCATTATGTGGTCCATTGTGCACTCCCCAGCGCTCTTTCCATGGACAACATTGTTGGAGAAACACAAATGTAAAGCGACAAATGATGTCTGATACATGCATCACATATGGCGCACAGGATAATTTATTATCAGAAGAGTCCAAGAAAGATACTAAGCACTTTTGCCCTCCTAAAAGATGAACTGTCAATCTCTCTGGTGAACGTACTTCTAAAAGGAAGCATAATCCGTGGTCTCTGCATGGCACGATCATCAAGATTGCGCATGAAGGTCATCAAAGGGATAGTATAAAGAAAACGATTTCTGCGGCAGCAGGTATGGTTCTGCAAAATGGATTCTCGTACAGAAGCAAAGTTAGAAAAGTGCACCATTTGCAAGTCTGTGGCTCCACGCACATTCCCTGATCCACTGAAAATACTTACTATGCCTACAAAGATTTGGAAGAACTAGCCATCGATTTGTTGGCCCTCTCCCCAATGGCAAATGCATACTGGTGGCTATGGATGAAATGTCATGATATCGAGAGGTGCAAATATCTTCTTTAGGGGCACAAGCCATAATACCTGCATTGGATAAGATGTTCGCTGCTCACAGAATTCCGAGAATTGTAAAGTATGATAATGGCCCTCCATTCAGTGGTCATGATTTTGGTTTGTTTGCGAGTATCTAGGATTTCGCCACAGAAAGATGACACCACTAGGGCCCCAGGCAAGTGGCACAGTCAAGAGGTTTATGGCAAACACCAAGTAGACACTTCAAGTGTGCTACTTTATAAAGGGATCATTCATGCAGGCTACTTGCCAGCTGCTAAGGGACTACAGAAATACCCCTCATGGCACTACTGGGGTCTGCCCATCGGAGTTAATGTTTAATCCAGACATTTGCACTAAAATACCCCAACTGTCTGATAGTAAAATGGATGATGGTGTTACAAGACTAGCCCAACATATGGATATGAATAACAAACTCAAAATGAAAGAATATCTGGATAAAAGAAAGGGTGCAAGCGAGTCTAAAATACATGCCAGTGATTGTGTCAGTGTGCATCAAACACAGACCAACAAGGAAATGCCTGCATTCAATCCCATTCCCCTGACTGTGACTAGTGTAAATGGGTCCCTGATTTCTGCTGAACAACATGGACACAACATTATGAGGAATTCCTCATTCTTCAAGAAGGTAATTCCTAGTGATTCTGTCACGGATGAAGAACCTCTATCACAGGAGCCAGACGCCAGTTCAGATTACATTGATAGTGGCATTGATACTAGGGAGAGCAGCAGTGATGAAGGAAGGGCATCATATGTGTGGCGGAAGACATCTCAAAGAACTGTGTGAAAACATGCACGCTGGATTGAAGATAATGGTTAATGTACATTAGTAAGCTTGAGATGTACGGTCCTGTCCTCTGTCTTTATCCATGACTAGGGCTGAAGAAAGGAAATAGCAGGTGTGATGAATCCCGCTGAGTCATCACTGAACCCCAGACTAAAATTGCCTTCCATGTGGCCCACGGAAGGCAGCTGCTACCTGATGCTAACCATGTGGGTGGCATCGTTGAGGGTGGATGACATGGAAGGAGGTGGCTGTCGGGGTAAAGTGGTGACTCCCTTAGGAGAAACGCAGTGTTCCTTTTTCTGTGAGAATGAAGACCCCATGACCCGTACATTTTTGATGGCATGCTGTCACTGCATTAATCCTTCCTCAGCTACATTCCCAAGAAAACTATATAAAAAAAATTCTAATCGGAATACGTTTTCCACCTTAGAAACCTATGGGCCACATGTAATGCCTCATGAATAATAGTTGTGTCTTAAACGTGTTAACCCCAAGGTCACTGCACATACCATTCACAGAACATCTCCTGTCTCTAATGACTTTCAGTTCCAACAAACAATCGAAGCAAAATGGCATTAAAAGCTCTGAAACCGTTATGGACTTCAAGACCTAATGCTTATGTTACTGAGACGAAGTACAGGAGCAAAGAGCGAAAGATGATTACCAGTGCTGCAAAGGAGACCATGCGGTTTAGTTGTTTCAATCAGTCAAAGAAGCAGGACCTTTATTAGAGTGTATTAGTATTGGTGAAGAGAGCTGTTGAAACCACACAAGCCAGGGAAGTGGAGACGCAGCTGGTGAAGCGGACACCGAGGCCGACGCTGGAAGAGGAATCGAGAGGTGCCACAGCGTGTATGAAGTGGGAAGCAGAACCGTGAAGAACGACAGCAGGGGGAGAAAGGTGGATGGGAGAGGTATCCCTGAGCCGCAGAGAACCGCATCAGTGTGCTGGAGCACCGGGAGATCCAACGAAGACCAGTGAGCACCTGGGACGAGCCGGGTGGACAATGGCAGACACGGCAGAGCTATTGTCAGAAAGTTTGACAGTGTACTCAAGTCCAACCCACACCGCATGAGTACTGCAGCATCCTGAAACTACACAGAGACGCTGAAAGAAGCCAATGAGTTGGCCTAAGGGAAGAGGTAACCCTGGGCCACTCCGCAAAGAACACTTATAATTAAAAGACACTTTTGAATACCGACTAAGTAAAAGAAAGGGGCAAAGAAGGCGCAACTCTCCTTACTTGGGATATCAGTTTGGGGAAACCTGTAACCCGCATTGCCACCAGCCAAAAGACTGCACAGACAAGATAAAGGGGCAAAGAAGGCGCAAGTCTCCTTACTTGGGATATCAGTTTGGGGAAACCTGTAATCCGCATTGTCTCTACCCAAGAGACTATAAAAACTGGAAAACATTGTACCAATCTCCCCATTAGAGGTACTAAGGAAGAAACCTGAAACCAGTATTGCCACATGCAGAAAGAAACATTGGCAGTTGCTGTAAAGCAGAACTTAATCCTGGCAGGCGAGTATACCAGGATAGGAATCAAGTTGTGTGAAGTGGAAGTTTATTCTGGCAGGAGAGTACACCAGGAAAGGGATAGTTGTTTTACTGAAGGAAACTTGGCAGTGGTTACAAGAGTTGTGGAAAGAAAGTACACACCTTATCTTCCTGACAAATTATTGTTTAACAAAAGACTGTTGCTGTGCTGTCCTGTCAAAATTCTACAGAAAGGATACATGCTACACCTCTTTTTCTTTTCATCTTGGGAAGAGCACTTTGGGAAAGAAACAGTTGCTTTGGTTTTTCTGTGAACAAGCGGTTTGGTAAAAGAGACATTTCTTCAACAATGCAAAGACATGTTGGATGTAAAAGACATCTGCCATTGAACTGATTAGAATACTGTTAAAACAGAACTCTATCAAAAGACTTCCTGAATTGACCTAGCGAAAGGGAACCCAACCCTGGTCACAAGGATTGCTTTGTGAAAACTGTAAGTTTGAGTAAAGTTCAACAAAAATATGTAAATGTTCAGAGAACTTTACCTTTTGCATTTGGTTATGTATTATAGCGTGAGGGTCAGATATATTTGGACGCAAGGTTACTTTTTCTTTAGTTTTAGTTTGCTAGGTAGGAACATTCTCGTTATGGTAGAGACAGATAGGTGTTGATCCCATCCCCATATAACCTTAATAAATATGGCAAACATTGAGAAAACGACAGCTTTGTATCCGTCTCTCATTTCTAACCCATGACCCAAGGTAAGTGGAGGGTTTAAGTCAGTGAAAGCATGAAGGAGAATAAAGAAGAGGTTTAAACAAAAGCTCTGTGTCTGGCTCTTTCTTTCACATGATATTACATATGCCCTAAGCCAGATCATATCGCAACATAATCAACAAGAAGCAAACTTTGCAGACTTCCCGACCACAGGGAATGCCTTGGGCCTCGTGGAATTATTCAGCAACTCTGCTATGAAACTGGTAGACACTCATGCCCTCCTAAAATACAGCCGGGCTAAGACCAAACCATTCACCCCATGGTATACCCCCGTGCTAGCCTCCAACAAATGCTCAATCAGAGCCCTAGAGAAACAGTGGACCAAAAACCATAACCCTGGAGACCTCACCAACCTCAAATCTCTGTGCGCAAACCCTAGGATTCTGATTACCAAGGCCAAAGCTGCTTACTACTCCATCACCATTGCAGCATCCTCTAAAAGGAGCAGGCCCTCTTTGAAGTAGTAAAGCATTGTGCTAAACCATCACCCAACCCGAGGTAGCAGCAACTCAGGAGAAATGCGACAGAATCAACACATTTTTCATTGAACAAATAGACACAATCTGAGAGACCATCAAATCAACCTCCCACAGCATTAGCATCCCCTGCATCCCGGTATGCACACTGCCCCTCTAGACTGAATTCTCTCCTCTTTCCCCTGGATCTCCTAATAAAGATTGACTCCCTCAATCCTACTTCTTACTCTGATGATATAATTCCGCCCTCCATCATTAAACAATTGACGGGCCCGGCGCTCAATGCGCTCCTCAGCATCATCAATGCCTCCCTCACAGAATGGTCATTCCTGGACACCATCAAGACTGGTCTCATATGACCTCAATTGGAAAAACCAACCCTAGATCCAGATGACCTGGCCAACTATAGGCCCATTTCGAACCGCTTGTTTATTGGCAAAATCTTGGAAAAAGTAGTTGCTACACAACTACTACAATTCAGCCTTGGATGGGTTTTGGCTGTGAAGAGGCCTCCCTCTTCACATCCAAAACTCAGGACATCCTACCCTCACTCTCCTCCACCTCCATCTCCTCTCCTGCGCCTGCTCCCCTGCCTCCCATGGCTCCCCTGCTTCCACTCCCCTTACTCTCCTCCCACCTGCCCATAGCACTGGACAAGTTCTCTAAAGGGGTGCACTCTATGTAGGCCTCCTCCAAACTGGTACTCCGGTGCTCCTTTAGAACCATTAAGGACAACATCTCATCTCTCTCCCCGGCTCTTGCTGACTTCTGTAACCACTCCTTCACCACTGGCTTGTTCCCTCTAACCCTCAAGCCCTCCCTTGTGCACCCTCTCTTTAAAAAACCTGTCTGCTGACCCCTCCTGCCCAGCTAACTATCGCCCTATCTTTACTACCCCCATCCTGGGTAAACTCTTGGAAAAGTTGGTCCTCCCTCAACTGACCCTCCACACTGATCTTGTTGGCTGCCTTCATGACCAACAATCTGGATTCCAGGCATCCATAGGCACAGAAACTGCTCTCCTGAATATCTGTGAACCATGCTCGCAAATCTCGACTCCCAACTCTACTGCTGTCTTCATTCTCCTCAATCTCTCCTCTGCCTTTGACACAGTCAACCATTCCATCCTCCTAAAATGACTAAGCGATACTCTCGGCATCACGGACCGGGTACTGGACTGGTGACCTCTTTCTTCATTAACCACCCTTCGCTCCTGCAATTGGGCCCTTTCTCCTCCAGTACTTCACTCTCCACCTGCAGCGTCCCCCAGGGCTCTATCCCATCACTGTGGCTCTTCAATATCTATCTCGCCCCTCTTGCTCACCTCATCTCCTCCTTTTCTCCTCACTTCCAATGTTATGCTGATGGCACACAGCTCTCTTTCAAACTTCCCTCTTCTACCTCTTCCTCCTCCTCTGTCATCCCTGAATCTCTGACCGCCATCCAGGCATGGTGTGCAGCTAACAATCTCAGTATTAATACCAGTAAGACTGAGATCTTTCTCATTGGGATCCCTGTGCCCCATTTCCCTCCTACCCTCTGTCCGCCCTCATTGGGCTCTCTACCCTCACCATCCTGTGAGGCCAAAAACCTTGGGGTCATCTTCGACTCTGCTCTCTCCTTCACCCCTCACATCTTGGACCTTGCCAAGAAGGCCCACTTCCAGCTTCACCTCCTTAGAGTCATTCTCCCTTTCCTCATCTTTCCCCAGAAGCTCAATGTCTCCAGCGCTCTGGTCCTCTCTAGGCTGGACTACTGCAACAGCCTCTTCCTCAATCTTCCCCTTTCCTCCCTGCGCCCTTTCAGCTAATCCAGAATAGGGCTGCAAGACTTATCCTTTGACTCAAGCTCAGGGACGGTATCTCTCTAGCCCCAATATCACTCTGCTGGCTCCCGGTGGCCACGAGGAGCGAATTCAAGACCCTCTGCAAGGCTTTCTGGGGTCTGGGACTACGCATTCTCCAACTTTCCCTCCTTAAATACTTCCCTGCTATAGCCCTCTGCTTCTCCAATTCCAACTCTCTGCTTGTCAAACGCTTCTGCAAGCAGAGTTGGGGGCAGGTCTTTCTCTCGGCTGGTGCCTCTCTTTGGAACAGCCTCCCTGCCCCACTCAGACTTGAGCCGGACCTCCTTAAATTCTGCAAACATCTAAAAACTCTGCTTTTCTCTACCTCTTTCCCTTCCCTGCTAATCACCCCATTGCTGCCTAGACTAGCGGCCTGCTCCTTCATGAATCTCACAGGTTACCAGGCCCTCCACCCAGTCAACACCAGCACCCTTCCCCTCTCAGCACTGCCCCTGCAGGCCCCCTGCCTGGCAGCTGTGCATCCCACCCGTGGGATTCCTTCAGATTAGCACTTGCCATTGGCCTACACCCTGGCTCTCCTTGCACTTCTCTCCCGGGCTCCCACCAGCACTTGTCCATACCCTGCTCCCTCCAACCCCCACTCTCTTCCCTATCTCCTGCAACTTCTCTTCACTGCACTTGCACTTCCGAATGCCACAAGGCCTAGTAGGACCACAATTGTATATTTACTGTTTTTGCCACTGTTATTTTACTTCCCTGCTCCCTCCCCACTTTGTCTTGTGGTGCCTTTAAACACCATTTGGTTGTATAGGCGGCTAATAAATGCTCAATACATAAGTACAAATCTTTGATGTGAGATTATCTCTGTGCTACTATTTACAGAGAACAGAGGAAAGTGGCAGCACCATGTACTCTTTCTTATCCATTTTCTCATAAACGCAGTATTACCACATCTATTTTAAGATGGATAGCGCTGTGCATCTCAATGTGCTATCAAGAAGCAAATAAAGCACTGCCAGTTAGGACCTGGAGCTCCTTCCGCAGCCACTGCTGCTCTTCCCTGGAGGATTCCAACTGCTGACGTCTGTATAGCAGCTAATGGAGACTGCCAACCTTTTCTTAGCTGTATGGATTGCTGTAGGTGTGAGAGACGATTCCCAAGTGGGTCCAATGTGATTGACTCTAGGAGGTTGCACTCTGGCTTTGGTCCATCTCCTCCTTCTTCTCTAGGATTGGAGATGGGCTATATTAATAGAGATCTCGTGATGGAGAAGGAAATGCTACTTTCAGTTTAAGTTCTACATCATGGGAAACTTCATACTGTGATGTAGGAGGCTCCATTGGTGCGGGGCCTCCGTTGGATGCACAGCCCTGCACAGGCCATGGGTCGCAGCGCGGAGCAATAAAAAAAAAGACTTGAACAGCTTGTAAGCTGCATAAACCCGGACTGGCACCAAACTGCCAGTTCCGGTGGTTCCTTTATTTCCGGCTCCCACCCCCTTGATACGTGACCTGGTCTCCCGTGACATCACATTCCTCCCAAACTTAGAATGTAGAATGCTTTTCTCCCCAGTCATCAACAATAACATCAGACATGTTTAGTCCATTCTAGTCTCTTAAGAGCGTGGCCTGCCCGTGCTCGATCGGTGGTAGACACCTTGTATGACATACCCTTGGAGACGAGATGACGGTCTCGGCTTCTCCCTCAGATAGTATCAGGGATGAGTCCTCTCTGCTTCTTTTACTGGAGGGATCTCAAGTCGGGTCTCGCCTCTGCATGGTGTTAGTTCTCAAGGTTCTTGGGGTGTGTTGTCGTGGTCGTCTGACGGTCTGGGGGCTTTTGGTTGATCAGGCGATCTGGGTTATCCTCTCGGGCTCCTTGGCTCTTCTTCCCACATTGCCGCCGGGACTTTCCAGAAGTGAGATATGTTCCTGGTCACTGTCTCATTCCCTGTGGTGGCCATGATCATGCTGCGGCTTGCGGCGCTGACTGTCCATGGTCTGAACTCGAAATAAATTTAGTGACATCTTCTTGGGCGGAGCCCAGTTCTTGACTATCACTGTGTCTCCTGGCTGCAACTCCCGGTGGTAGGCGTGGCAAGTGCAGCTCTCTCGTTCATTCCGCTTGACCCGTCTTGCTTCTATGACAGGAATGTCCGGATCAGGTGCTAGCCAGCTTGGGTGTACAGGGATTTCAGCTTGGATCGGCACCCCGAACATGAGGGCTGCCGGGCTGATTCCAGTTGAGTGTGGGGTCTGACAGTGAGTCCTCAGAACTCGGTACACGCCAGTTAGCCAGGGATGATCCCGTTCTTTTGCGATGCGGATTACTTAGTTGAGCGACCCCGTGAATCGTTTGGCGTCGCCGTTGGCTTGCGGCGAGCCTGGGATGATCCTTTTGTTGTGCCGTATGTTGAGGTCTTGGAAGAATTGCTAAAGTTCTTGGCTGGTGAAGGGGGACCCGTTATCACTCTTGATTTTGGATGGGATGCCGTGTATCGCAAATATCTTTTCCAGTGCTAGGGTCATTGTCTCTGCTTTGGTGTGTGCTACATGTTCGACCTCCGGGTATCGGCTGAATTCATCCACCAGGACTAGTAGGTAGCCCTCTCCCGCGATGGTGCAGTAGTCTATGTTGACTGACTCCCACCTTTTGTTGCTCCTTGGGGCACTAATAATGGGTTCTGGGGTTTCAGCTCTCCTGGTGGCCTGGCATGCTGCGCATGATTCTACGAGGTCCAACACTCGCTGTTGCATGTGTGGCATCCACATCCGGGATTTTAGGTATGAAGCTGTCTTTACAATTCCCTGGTGCCCACTGTGGGCTAGTTTGAAGGCTCTTTCTTCTAGTGCAATAGGTAGCACAATTCGGTGTCCCTTAAGTATCACTCCTTCAATGGGTACGGTGAGTTTGTGGCAGATTCTGAAGATGGCTTGCAGCTTCTCCTGGGCCGACTTAGTGCGCTGGGCAATTGTAGCTAGAAAGTTCTTCAGCTACTTCTTGCAACGTGAGGGCCCGCGGTCAGGCACATGCAACCATGTGGCATACATGTTCGTCTGTTTCTGTAGCGTGTTGCTTTTCATGGTCCATAGCATGCTGTGGGTGGCAGGACAGATAGTCCGCTGGGTTTTCTGCTCCGGCCCGATACTCCACCTCGACATTGTAAGGTTGAAGTTGTAGCATCCACTTGGTGATGCATGCCAAAGGGTTGTGGCGCTGAGCCCTTGAAGATGGACATGAGGGGTTTGTGGTCAGAAAACACCTTTGCTTGCTTTCCCAGTAGATAAACTTTGAAATGTCTGCACCCCCAGGATTGCCATGGCCTCTTTCTCAATATGGGCATAGTTTTGTTCAGTTTTGGTTAATGTGTGACTGTCAAATGCGATGGGGTGTACGTTGCCTTCTTTGTCGACTTGGGTAAGCACGGCTCCTAAGCCCACCGGGCTCGCATCAACAAGGAGTTCTGTGCGTCTTTCAATGTCAAAGAATGCCATTGTGGTGGAAATAGATAGCGAGTCTTTGATCAGTTGGAAGGCCTGCTGGTGGATGGGTGACCATTCCCACTTCTGGTCTTTCTTCGAGAGTTCGCGAAGGGGGCTCGCTAGTGTAGCGAGGTCCAGGATGAACCTTGCGCAATACGTCGCCATTCCCATAAAGCTCCTTACTTCAGTGTAGGATTGCGGGGCTCTGTGCTTTTGATGTCCATCACCTTCGCTGGATCTGGTGATGCCCCCTTAGAGTTGAAAATGTACCCATTAAAACAGAGCTCTTCTTTGCCAAATTTGCATTTCTCTGCATGCAACATTAGTCCTGCGTTTTTGAGCTGTTGCAGTACTGCTGCCAGGCGTTTGTGGTGTTCTTTGTTTTTTGTCCCATATACAATGATATCGTCACTGATGTTTGTCTTCCCTTCTGGGCCGTTCAGAACCTTCCGGATTTCATGCTGAAACACCTCAGCCGCCGATGATATCCCAGAGTTCAGGCATTTGTATCTCCTCAGGCCAAGGTGGGAGGCGAAAGTGGTGATGTACCTCGACTCCTTTGCTAGTTTGATTTGGTGATACCCTGATCTGAAGTCCAGTTTACTGAATATTGTTGCACCTGTCAGGTCGACGATGAGCTCATCTATGGTTGGCGTGATGTGCCACTCCCTTCCGATGGCTGCATTCGGGAGCCTCATGTCAATGCAGATTCTCACTGAATTGGCTTGCTCTGGCTTCTGCGCCACTACCATAGGGGACACCCACAGGGTTGGCCCCAAGGTTTTCTCTATAATGCCTGCCTTTTCTAGCTTCTCGAGTTCCTTCTCCACGGCCTCCCTCATGTGGAAAGGTACTTGGCGATGTCGCACTGCCTTTGGCTCAATGGTGGGGTCAATGTGTAACTTGATGGACCTGCCTTTCAGGCGGCCGATGCCTTGGAACACTTGGTGATGTTTCTCAAGTAGGTAGTCGATTTCTGCGTGTTGGATGCTGAACGCGAACTGTACCAGCCGCAGCTTTTCTGCTGTTCTGCATCTTAGGAGAGTCTCACAGCCAGCATCGGCTACATAGATTCTGGCTCGGCATGCAGCGTTGTTGTGCAATAGGTCTGACCTGAAGGATCCTTGCACCGGCAGTGGCTTCTTGCAACTGTATGCAAAGAATCGTACCTTTCTGTCTTGGAGTACTGGTCTTGGGTTGAGCTTGTCGAAATCGGTCACTGGCATGACATTGACGGTTGCTCCGATGCCGATGACCACTTTTATTGGCTTGCTGTCTGAGATGACTGCTCAGGAGGGCCATTGTCTAGACCTCCTGGGTTCTACCACTGATATAAGATGTACGCAGTGTACTCTCTTACTGGATTTCTTCCGTCTTTACTTGTCCCGTCTGTCCGGCAAGGTGCTGTCTTCGCTCTCCTTGCTGTCACTCGTGTCGGGTGATCTCTGCGTCTGGTCTACGGCCCTCGCTCTTCCTCTTCTGCTCGGCTGCCGGCTGGTTTCTCGTGGGGTGAACTTCTTTCGGTGTTCCTGTGGTCGTTGCAGCATTTGTTTGCGGTCTCCTATGCCTGGCGGGTGCAGGCAGACTGCTGCGTAGTGGTTAAGGCGGTTGCACTTCCGGCAGGTCGTACCCCATGCGGGGCACGTGTCTCCCCGGTGCCATGGGCCACCACACCACTTGCAGGAGTTCTCTCGCCGTTGAGGCACATGGGGTTTGGATTCTCTGCTTCCCCGTTCTCATCTGTTTTGGCGTCTCCTGGTGGCTGCCACTTCCTCATTTTTTCTTGGATTATCTACCGTTAGGTGTTGAATTGCAGCCTCGATTACTGTCACCTGGTCATCCGTGCATTCACGAAGACACCCCATCTCCAGTCTTCGGCATAGCGCTATGTTTTTTTCTGATAGGATGGCTCTCCTCAGATTTTTTGACCAGATTCCGTTGATTATTTGGAGTCGAATGGCGAATTCCTCCTTAGGAAATTCACACCCCACTGCCATCTCCCATAGGCGGGCATCGAAGTAGTGTACTCTTTCATTCTTGCGTTGCCATGGCCATGCAAAAATGGAAACGTTTGTAGTCGGGATTGAGGTCAGGTTTAAATTTGTTAGTGAGCGCAGTCTTTGCAGTGTCGTAGTCATTCACATCGCCGTTGTCAGTGAGGGTGTTAAAAAGGCGTAGCGCTGCCGTTTCAATGTTGTGTAGGAGGAATGTGCATTTTTTCCTGTTGGTGGTGATCTCTCTGGCATCAAGATGCATCTCAAATTGTTGTAGCCAGATTCCCCAGCGCACGGCTGCCCCTGTTGCGAATGGGTCGAAAGGTGCAATGAGGGTGGTGAGTGCTGAGTCTGGATGGTCAAAATTGACATTCCTCCTATCCGCGGGGCTTGCACTGGCCCTTGAAGGGCTTGCATTCGTGCTGGACATGGTCGAGCAGTGGTGTTATATGGTATGCTACTGGCTATGCACGGGAAAATATGACCTTCCGACGTATGTGCGAGCAAGTGCACTTTGGAAAAATGTCAGTGTCCTTTTGATGCGCCTGCACTGCAAGCTCCCCTCACCTGGTGTTTCCGGTGGATGCAGCTGGGTATTCACTGCTCCCTAGAGTTGGGTGCTCGGGGAGGTGTAATCCTGTGCCTCTAGCGTTGGAGTGGTTAATTTCGCTGTTCCCAGGGTGAGCGTGATGATGGCTGTTCTCCTGACATGTGTAGAGTTATGAGAGTAGAGGGGCACTACTCGCTGGTACCTGCGTAGAGGAATGTTCATGGAGCCTGTATCACATAGTATTCCTAGAACGATGCATGCGGCATGCGCGATGAAATCAGATGGAATGTTGGAAGCCTAAAAATGAGGCTTGCGTTCCGTGAGAGAATGGAACGTTCAGTTGTGCACTGGAAAGCAGCGTGTGAAATGTTCGGTAGAAGTTTGGGGCATGAGTGAGGGTTGCGTGCTCCCGCTTGAGAATGGAGCGTACGCTAAAGCAGGATGTTGAAGGCAGGTCTCATCCATGTGTGCGTATGACCGCGAGTGGCTTCCAAACTTCAGCCACCAGCTCCCCCTGGCTCCCACGTTCTGCTGGCTACTCTTACCGGAATGCCTTAACGATGTTCCACCGGAATGCCTTAACGATGTTCCACCGGAATGCCTTAACGATGTTCTGGTCTCCGGTGCGGCGGTCTCGATGGGCCGCAGCTTGTTGATGTTTGTGAAGAATGCTAGAAATGGGCGCGTGTGGGAAAGGCGCCTTCCTCGTCGCCAGTGTGATGTAGGAGGTTCCGTTGGTGGGGGGCCTCCGTTAGATGTGCAGGCCTTCACAGGCGTTGGGTCACAGCGCAGAGCAATAAAGCACTCGACCAGCTTGTAAACTGCATAAACCCGGACTGGCGCCAAACTTCCAGTTACGGTGGTTCCTTTATTTCCGGCTCCCACCCCCTTCACACGTGACCCGGTCTCCCGTGCCACGTGACATCACACATACAATTCATAAATTGCCCTCCCACCACCTTGGACAATGCAGAACTAAGGAGTAAAGCTAACATGGTGGGCAGCTGTGCTTTCCCCCTCTCTCATCATGGATAAGTAAGCGAAGGCTCAACTGTGACCAGAGTGCATGACACAATACTGGTGCATCCTGGCAGCCGCTGGTTTTCCTTTGCTCACTTTTACTACACATCGATGTTATTGTTCTATTTATTCTAATGGGGACAAACAGTTACATCTCTGAATAAAAGCAGCAACATATATCACTTTTGTTGGAAGATACTTATATGTTAATAAAGGAAAACAGATACGATTTTATTTTTTAATTTGGATGTCTTGTTATTTTGAGAAGTGTTGGAGGGAAGTTAGAGAGTAGGATGCAGGGATTTCAAGGACTTCTAACATGCAACACCTATATTCTTTCTCACACACACAGCGCCTTCAACAACATCCTCAGCAACCTGGGCCACATCATGCTGGGGTTCTTGTTCCTGCTGATCGTGCTGCGGAGAGACATTCTACATCGACGCTCTGTTGAGGCCAAGGACATTTATGAAATGGTAAGCACACGGCTGGGGGCATAAGAGCACATTGGACAAGAACGGGGTGGCCAGAACTACTTTCAAACTTAGAGCTGTTGAGACAGCACGCTCAGCATAGTGGTATATCACACACTAGAGGTTTCTCAACTCATGTTAGACGTGTGCAAGTGTTTTGTGAGATTTTCCCCAGGACCCCCGTTCCCCCACGTTGACTTGGCGTTAGTGCGGTGCACAACAGAGGGAAATGCACACCTGCTTGGATGGTCTGCTTGTGTGAATGGGCGCCATACCATTTTGTATCACGTGACCTGCATGCCCCGAGTGACAGTGTGCGAGTGTGCATAAAAGCGGGAAACCAGATTAAAGGAGACTATTCAGTAGCCAGTGGTACTTGATGTACAGCTTAATCTGTAAAGGCCAGCACTCCCAGTAAAATTCTCATATTTTTAGGAATTCATTTGTGGAAGGGGTAGGGTGTTTTCTTCATAGCAAGATGGAAACTTGACCCAAAACCTGTCCCTTTCTGTTAGGTAGAAAACCGTACAATTCATGAGAGATGAGCTTCAGCCTTCCCTCAAAAAGGGTTGCTTGCTGTGCAGGTTTATCTAAAACAATCTTTTGATGCAAAAAAGCAAATGAATAAGAGAAGGATGCTGTTACTTTCAGGGTAGATGGGACTTTTGATACAGACTTTAGATTACATTTCAAAGCTACACTACATGTTGAAAAGACAAACTGGCTCATGGGAGAGAAACCCCACAAAGTGTGTTGAGTTCCTTCCCACCACAAGCTAATAAAGTGTGTAATGTAGCCTACCACGCTACATACCCACACATATGACCAAAGAGACAGATGTAGGTTTGATGCTTTAAAGAAAAGGTTTGGTGAAGGGGAAAGTAAATGCTGTAAGCTCCTATATTTATTTTATTTATTCATATAGCGTTTAACAGCACCCGCAGGCATAATAGCGCTTAGGACAGAAGACAAACAACACATACCATGTCAAAAGAATCAGAAACGGGACAAGAAAAGTACCATAGAATTAGGAGAACAAAAGTTGTTTTTAGCCCTCACCTAAATATTTATATCATAGCACACTCAGAAGAAGTGATACAGTTACACATGTGCAGGCTGGGATGGCATACGATGCATTAGAGATTGTTGCCCCAACAGCATCACAGAGCATGGTACAGTGAGAATTGTGACTGGCATATAGTGGTGCCCAAGAAAGATCAAGTGAGGGTTGGTCGGGTATGAAGTGTATATCCGTGCGAAGCATGCTATCAAAACCTAAGAAAGATATTGGAGGAAAGAGGGGGCTGAAGGCACTTTAGGTCCTTCTAGAAACGGAATAGTAGGACAGAAGGCTTGACAGCGACGGCTCGATTAATTTACAGAATAGTAAACAAGGGGCGTGGCTAGAGCAAGTAGCAACGAAACGTCAAGCTTCATAAATTGGGCACCCCTCTGGTGGGTGGGCTTGGGTGTGATGGAGCGCCAGTGGATATGGGTAAAAGCAGCAGATATTGGTGTGAGGATTTGCCCATAATCTACCGTTCACCATATGCTGTGATTTAGTTTCGGACAGTGGCAGAAGCAGCTTGTTCAAAGGCATGGATCATGGACACCATGAAAGTCAATATCTTTTGGAAGAAATTCTGAACCCAGAAAGAAGCATCTAAGGATGCAGGGGAAGCATAGTGGGGAAGTTGATGGAAATACTTAAATCGATTGGATTACCGGATCCAGTGCAGCATAATGTCATGACTGGCCGATCATGCTAGACGTTTGAATTGATTCGCGTGACTATGTGACCTTTAATTGCTGTAGACCACATCCCTTGCAATTTCCTAATCTCTGTTCCAAGAAGGACTTTGACTGAGTATTATACAAAGGATTCATAGGTGAGCTGCATGGAACATGAACAGATTAATCCAATTGGGAACTGCCTACGTGTCAGTAGCCAAGTGTGGGGGTGAGCAGAATTTACCCTCAGGCAAAGTGGCTGATTGTTGGAGGCCACAAGGATGAGAAGCTATTTCAATTCAGTTATCAGGGACATTGACCAGTTCCAAGAGAATATATTGGGGGATGGAATCTAGAGTATGAAGCATCAAGGCAGTTGTTAGAGCTATGTAAATTGGGGAAAGGCCTCACCTGGTATACAATGTCCAGTCTGGAGGCCACATATACTAAAAGATAAGGGAAGATAGCTAGCAGGAAGACGCAACGGTTCCATCACTAATGCAAGGACCTAAAGCTCTAGTCTTCAAGAGGTCTCAGATGGGTGGTGAGATGGAGGCCTTGGGAATAGGTTGGTAGTATAATTGATCCGAATCCAGGCTGATGTTGGTTCAAGAACAGACACTCCTGTGATGAGACTTGTTCCAGGGTCTGGGAGAGTGACTCTGGAGTATCTCGGGAATATGTTTCTTCTGGGCAGTAATTACACAGACTATCATCCAACAAGAAGGGTAGTGGAAAAATCGATTGCTCACTTAAAAAGGCAATAAATTGATTCTACGAAATGTTGCCATTGCAAAAATGTAAGGATAAAGCTGGAAACTAAGTGAAGTCTACAGTGTTTTAGCCGGGAGGGGAATGGACAGGCCAGATGGACTTGGCTATACATCTATATTGTCATTCTATCTTTCCCAATGTATCTCAAATCTATACGTCATTAAAGATTCTTGAATTCCTTTGATTTGATGATTTATTGCAAAGGTCTGATGGCGTTACTTAAACCTTACAGCAACCCATCTGGCGAGATGAAAAAACAATCTTACACGTCCCAGTGCCCTTTCTATACAGTGCATGGGATGCCGGTGTGCCGAAATGGCTACTGCTCTGCAGGAGTACAGAGATGAGTAATAGGTAAAACTCCTGCTCAATCTCCCGCTACTACTAAACGAGCAGGGATGCCAATCATACAGGTGAAATAGATAGAGCCTGACAGGTATAGCACATTCACGTCTTCAAGGTAGCATGGGCTCATGGCAGGCTATACTCTTCAGTAAGGACGTGAGCTAGCACAGAAACAGAACAAACAACAGTAGCAAATACTCTAGTCAAAAACAATATAAGCCGCCACTGTCTGGGAAAACACAGAGAATGCAGGCTTTGGAATAAAGGGGCACTCTGGGTTTGAAGACAGGGGTACGCAGACAATAATGTCAACAACAATGTCAGTACACTGAAGATGTCTTCTAAAAACGTAGAGGGTGGGGGTCTTACTAGTCACCAGGGCCCTTAAATGTTGGACAGGAAGACAGAACCACTTCAGATAACTTAATTGCTTGGTCTTGGGGCTCAATGGCATCTGGCTAGGATTGAAGGTGCTTTAAATGGGTAAAATGAGCTTTAAGACATTTTGAGTCTGTTTTTTCCAATGGATCATGGGTTTCGAGACTGTTGAGTCCCCTCGAGGTAGTGTCATGGCCAATGGGCAGGAGCCCAGTGCTTCACTTCATGCAGGGTCTCTATGGACCCAGTCTTGGCGCCTATGGCACCAAGCTCATTTCAAAGTGTGCATGGCACTCAGAACACCAAAGGCATGTGCAGCAAGGCCGGGCGGGGCCTATTATCACAGGTAAGGCACGTGCAGAAGACTGAAGGAGGAGCAAGGTGGGGCCACAGGGCGGGGCCAAAGGAGAGTGGCTGGGGCCAGGCTATATGAGCCGGCCCCACCCGCATACTGGCGCTTTGTGTTAGTCTGCTAAGTGCAGCGTAACGCTTACCGCCATTCAGAAGACTCTTACCTGATTCAGCACGTGCGCCTTCAGTCTCCGGAACCTGCAGCACCTACCTGGCTCAACAAGTGCATCTCCAGTCTCCGGATACCTCGACCATCTTACCTGGAATTAGCCACACCATCGCAGGAAACACAGCCAACTGCTCCACACTCCGCAGTCGCTGCGCACGCCTTACCTGAAGCTACACCATCGCCGGAAGCACTGCCATCAGCTTCCACTCTGCAGTCACTGCGCACGCCTTACCTGAGGTCACACTGTCGCTGGAAGCACTGTCATCTGCTCCCGACTCCGCCGCAGTTGCCTTCATCTTACCTGTATTCCGGAATCCTCTGCAGGTACCGCCCAGCATCCTTACCTGTTCCGAATTCCACCAACACGGGGCCTTCATCGGATGCAGCCTCCACGCGGATCTTCATCTCCGGCAGCCATCGCCGACCTGCCGCGCCTGCAAAGAGAAAAAGATACACAAGGTGAGCGGTCACATAGACTTTAATAAGCAGCACTACTCATGAACTTGGTGCAGTTTCTGCAACTGCCTACTTACCAGTGGTGGGGACATCCGGAGCTGGCTCTTTTCCCCATCACGCGCTCCTGTGTCATCTTCATCACTAAAGGGGAGAGAGAATAATATACTGTTACGAACACTATTCCCTGGGACAGTATTGTTACAAGAATACGATCAACAATCATAATCATAAAAGACTTACTGCCAAGACGGAATGGTCGCAGCCGGTCTGGACCTCCGCAATTTGGACCAGTGACGTAACTAGGTCCATCCGCAGCGCCCCTGCTGAAGGAAAGCAGGACAGAGAGCTCATCCTTACATACAAACAGGTGAGCCTGCAGGGGCAAACTTCTATGCACTACATTTTGGCACGAAAGGGCAGAGGGGAACTACGACTCCACCACGCTTTCCTCACTGCCTCTCATCTTATCACAGGAACAGATCCAGCCTTCCGGACCCACGGAAAGGCAGCATTTGGGGGAGAGAAGCGACCTGAGGGAGCCAATTCCGGGCAGGGCTCCAACCGTGCCCCAACGCCCACACAGAGACCAGGTGAGTGTAACAGAACGCAAAGCCTCCCCGAATCTCTGCCTGCGCGTTATGAATACCTCTGAAACCGATCAGTTGGCCTAATTGCTGGGGGATTTACGGGCTGAAGTGCATGCCTCCAGACAAGAGACAAACTCTTTAAGAAGGGACTTAATCATTGCTCGAGAACAAACCGACGACCTGGCAAGACAGGTGCTTCAATCTCATGCAGGGCAGGTCCTGTTACCTGGAATCGCGACAACCCCTGTGCCACCATCACCACCAGTTCAAGTGGTACTTCCAGGGGCTGTACCACTGGCTCCACCGGAACGGTTTACCGGTGACCCCAACAAATTTGCTATATTTATGAATCAGTGTCACCTGCACTTTCTGGGCCGCCCAGGTTCATTCCCGAACAATAGTTCTAGGGTGGCCTTTGTACTAGGAAGCAGTGCAGAGGACTGGTCAATACCCTTGGTCAACCAGGATGACCCTGTGCTGCATAATTATGGGGAATTTCAACGGGAATTGGAGAAGCTGTTTGCACGGCACACCCAAGGGCAGGCCATGGATAATGAACTGTTGTCTCTAAGACAGGGGAATTAGGATTTACTGACATATATAGCCACTTTCAATCTCCTGATTGCACAAACCAACTGGCCTGAGGAGAAAAGGACCACATTATTTTATCGAGGGTTACGTGGGGAACTAAAGGACGTTTTAGCCCAGGTGGTCAACCCTCCCGAAGCCTGTGCAGAATACATCAGCCTAACATTGCAACTGAATCAAAGGTTACAAGACAGAAAGATGCATCGCACTAGGGCAGAAGGAAAATCAGTCTATATGAGATCCAGGGACAATCCAGGCAAGACCCACGAAACCACTGAATCTATGCAAATCGGGGGATTACGGGCCCCTATATCTAAGGCGGGGAGAGAGAAAACGGAGGCAGGAGCAATTATGCTTATACTGTGGCACGGCAGGGCATTTTCTTCGAGATTGCCCCACTAAACCTCCCAAGAAAACTGTGGGTGCGACGGAAAATACCGATAAGGTACAGGATACGGCTCCGGAAAACTCCAGTGCCCGACAAGGGTAGGGGTCCCCATGTCGAACAAAAACCAGAAAGTAGTTCAGACCTCACATCTATCACATCTAGTCATTCCAGTACTCATAGTTCACCACCAGCAACCATCAAAGTACACGCCTTGGAGGCGTATATAGAGAGTGGAGCAGGTGGTAACTATATTGATCAGGCCCTAGCTGCACGAATAGGCCTTCCTCTCCGGCATAAACCACAGGCGGAGAACGTAACTGCAGTGGATGGCTCACAACTATCATCTGGACCAGTAACACATCACACCGAAAAGGTTATGCTGATATGTCAGGACGGCCATCGGGAAGACATCTCTTTTGATCTTATTGGGGGCACCACAGTTCCAAATGATCTTAGGAATGCCGTGGCTAGAGGCCCATAACTCCAGAATTGACTGGAAAACTCGAGTGCTGACCTTTCTGCAAGAGTGCGCCAAAACTTGTCATCTGCAACAATCCAAAGGCAAGGTAAAACCTCTTCTGGCCCTTGCGGGTACCCTGCCACCAGAATATTTGGACTATCAAGATGTATTTCAGAAAGAACAGGCAAATACCCTATGACTGCCAGATCGACCTGATACCCGGAGCTCAAATCCCATGCAGCCAAAAATATGCCCTGACGGAACAAGAAAATCAAGATTTGCGAACCTATCTAGACCAGTACCTAGCCAACAGGTTTATTTGCCCATCTAAGTCCCCTGCTTCCTCAGCGCTCTTCTTCATACCCAAGAAGGAAGGTGACCCTAGAACGTGCATTGACTACAGAGCATTGAACCAAATAACGGTTAAGAACAGATACCCTCTGCCACTCATCCCAGAACTACTCAACCAGGTAAAGAGCGCTCAAATCTACACAAAACTGGACCGACGGGGCGCCTACCACCTCGTACGAGTTAAAAGTGGTGACGAGTGGAAAACAGCATTCCGGACCAAATACGGACTCTTCGAATATCAGGTGATGCCCTTTGGGCTGCGCAATGCACCAGCGGCATTCCAGTTCTTTATGAACGATGTGCTCCATGAACTACTGGAAGTATGTGTTCTTGTTTACATTGACGATATCTTAATCTATTCGCAGTCCAAGGAAGAACGTGTTGCCAAGTAAGAGCGGTGTTGGAAAAGCTCTGTCAGCATCAATTGTTTGCTAAACTAGAAAAATGTTCCTTCCACGTCACAGAGGTTGAGTTTTTGGGCTTCATGCTTACTCTACGAGGAGTTCATATGGTCATACGCAAGGTTGAAGCTATTCTTCGATGGCCATCCCCAACATCTATCAAAGGGGTACAAAGTGTGCTGGGCTTTGCTAATTTTTATAGATGATTTTATACCACAATTCTCGCAAATCGTCCATCCAATCACGTCTCTTCTAAAAAAAAGAACAAGAAATTTCTTTGGTCAGCGGAGGTCGAACATGCCTTCCAGGAATTAAAACAAGCTTTCACCTCAGCGCCTATACTTCGACACCCTTGGCATGATCTACCTTATGTGGTCGAAAACTGATGCCTCCAGTATTGCCATGGGGGCAGAGTTATCACAAAGGGACCCTGAAACGGGGCAGCTTCATCCTATAGCATTCTGGTCCCGCAAGTTTTGTGCACCTGAACGAAATTATGCAATAACAGACAGACTAGGAGCTCCTGGCAATGAAAGGAGCATTCAAGACTTGGAGACATTACCTTTTGGGAGCTAAACATACGGTTACTGTTATTACCGATCACCGTAATCTACAATATTTGAAAACAGCCAAGGCACAATCCTCACGGCAACTCCGTTGGGCGTTATTCTTTGCTGAATACGATTTTGTACCTACCAGCCTGGAGTACGCAACGGAAAGGCTGACGCTCTATCAAGAATGGGAGAGGATCAGGACGCCTTCAACCCCTCCGACTCCATAGTCATTATCCCCGAGGAGCGGATTCAACACCAGATAGCTGTTACTACCTGCTGGGAAGAATTAAAAACTGACCTCCAAGCTCAGATGGACCCAAACGCCCAAAAGGAGTGGTTAAGTAAGGGAGAACAATACTCCATTAGAAATAACCTGCCATACTTCCAGGGAAGGTATGTTTCGGACAAGGAATTACGCACTAAGATTATAGCGAATTACCATGAGTCATTGGTGGAGGGACACCCAGGGATCACCAATACTAGAGCCAAGATCCATAAGAATTATTGGTGGCCCTCTTGGAGGAAGGATGTTGCCCAGTTCATTACCACGTGCGGTGCTGTGCACAGAATAAATCCCAAAAACAAAATCATGCAGGGCTGTTGAGACCTCTGGAGGTGCCACCAACACTGTGGCATACATTATCTATGGACTTAATCACCGATCTACCCCCCTGCAAGAGGTTTAATACAGTCCTGGTCGTGGTAGACCTGTTATCCAAAATGGCACATTTTATCCCACTGAAGGGACTTCCTACCGCAGCTACTTTGGCCACAGTATATTTAGAACAGATCGTCCGACTGCATGGTTTCCCATCCGTATTGGTCTCTGACAGGGGATCCCAGTTTGATATAGCCTTTTGGAGAAGGTGTTGTAAACTAGCCCAAATTGACCTTCGGCTTTCTACGAGTCACCATCCCCAAACCGATGGTCAAATGGAGAGGACGAATCAGACGCTCGAGCAATATCTGAGATGCATGCTACTAAAAACAGGGGACTCCTGGAAAAACATTCTCTTGTCAAGTGAGTTTGCCTACAACAACTCAATTCACACCAGCACTGGGCAGACCCCGTTTTACACAATGAACGGTCGGCACCCAAGGACGTCTTCCTTTGACCCCCTGGACGAGTTAGAGATGCCGGCAGTTACATCATTGCATAAAAGAATTACTCAATCTCTTAAAGAAGCCAGTGAAAACCTAAGGCGAGCCAAGGAGCAGCGAAAGAAATGTGCAGACCGACACAGGAGCGAAGCTCCACAATATCATGTCGGGGATAAGGTATGGTTGGCGTCCAAAAACATTCCTTTAAAATGACCTTGTGCCTTGCGGCCACGATACTTGGGACCATATTCTATTAAGGCTGTCATAAATCCTGCGGCCATGAAATTGGATTTACCACCCAACATGCGAATCCACCCAGTTTTTCACATCTCTTTTCTAGAGCCAGTGGAACAGGACACTCGAATTCCAACACCACCAGAGCCAGAAATCATCACCGTTGAACTTGAATATGAAGTTAAGAACATCCTGGACTCTAAGAAAATACGTTCAAAACTCTACTATCTCATCGATTGGGAGGGCTACGGCCCCCAGGATCGTACATGGGAACCCGCTGAATTTATCCATGCCCCACGACTCAGACAATTCCACCGGGACAACCCCACCAAACCAGGACCAGAGGGAAGACCCACCGTGAGTGGGGCCTTGAGGGGGAGTGCTGTCATGGCCACTGGGCAGGAGTCCAGTGCTTCACTTCATGCAGGGTCCTAATGGACCCAGTCTTGGCGCCTATGGCACCAAGCTCATTTCAAAGTGTTCATGGCACACAGAACACCGAAGGCACATGCATCAAGGCCGGGCGGGCCCTATTATCACAGGGAAGGCACGTGCAGAAGACCGAAGGAGGAGCAAGGTGGGACCACAGAGCGGGGCCTAAGGGGAGTGGCTGGGGCCAGGCTATATAAGCCAGCCCCACCCGTATACTGGCGCTTCGCGTTAGTCTGCCGAGTGCAGTGTAACGCTTACCGCCGTTCAGAAGACTCTTACCTGATTCAGTACATGCGCCTTCAGTCTCCGTAACCTCCAGCACCTACCTGGCTCAACAAGTGCATCTCCAGTCTCCGGATACCTCGACCATCTTACCTGGAATTAGCCACACCATCGCAGGAAACACTGCCATCTGCTCCACTCTCCGCAGTCGCTGTGCACGCCTTACCTGAAGCTACACCATCGCCGGAAGCACCGCCATTAGCTTTCACTCTGCAGTCGCTGCGCATGTCTTACCTGAGGTCACACTATCGCTGGAAGCGCTGTCATCTGCTCCTGGGTCTGCCGCAGTTGCCTTCATCTTACCTTTATTCCGGAATCCTCTGCAGGTACCGCCCAGCATTCTTACCTGTTCTGAATTCCACCAACACAGGTCCTTCATCAGATGCAGCCTCCATGCGGATCTTCATCTCCGGCAGCCAGTAGGAGTTGGACACCGCTCTCCGGCCATCGCCGTCCTGCCGCGCCTGCAAAGAGAAAAAGAGACACAAGGTGAGCGGTCACATAGACTTTAATAAGCGGCACCACTCACGAACTTGGTGCAGTTTCTGCAACTGCCTACTTACCAGTGGTGGGGACATCCAGAGCAGGCTCTTTTCTCCATCACGCGCCCCTCGGTCATTTTCATCACTACAGGGGAGAGAGAACAATATACCGTTACGAACAATATTCCCTGGGACAGTATCTTTACAAGAATACGAACAACAATCATAATCATAAAAGACTTACCGCCAAGACGGAATGGTCGCAGCCGGTCTGGACCTCCGCAATTTGGACCAGTGACGGAACTAGGTCCATCCGCAGCGCCCCTGCTGAAGGAAAGCAGGACGGAGAGCTCATCCTTACATACAAACAGGTGAGCTTGCAAGGGTAAACTTCTACGCACTACATTTTGGCACTAAAGGGCAGAGGAGAACTACGACTCCACCACGCTTTCCTCACTGCCTCTCATCTTATCACAGGAACAGATCCAGCCTTCCGGACCCACGGAAAGGCAGCAGTTGGGGGAGAGAAGCGACCTGAGGGAGCCAATTCCGTGGAGGGCTCCAACCGTGCCCCAATGCCCCAGCAGAGACCAGGTGAGCGTAACAGGTAGTTTAGCAATGCGATGCATTCCCATGGCCTAAAACAGGGTGAAGATACCAGGCAGTCGATGGGTCGAGTCAGCGTCTCGAATAGGTCACGTTGGCACAAAGTGGTCTACTGTGCAGTAGGCCGCCTTCAGCCAGCAGGTCACCCCAAATGTTCATCTGTGATGTTTAAAGAAAAGGCTTGCCCTTGTAGATCTTTGGGTCCAACTTTATGAAAGAGGACTTTTGAGGAGACTGTTCTCCCAACAAAGTTCTAGATTTAATCCTACTTCTTCAAGTTTGCAACTAAGGGGATAGGTTCACCCCCTTAAATAGGCACTCTTCTACAGTGGATTGCCTGCTAGCCTTCTATAAGGTGTTCAATCCAGGTTGCTATTTTAGAACTTTCTGCCTGATGATGTCATATCCAGAGTGCTTTGTCTGCAGGAAGTGAGGCAATGGTACAGGAAGTCTGGCAGCCCTAGGCATTCCCAAGATGGTGGAACCCTTCTCTCACCAGAAAGTCCTCTCTTGAGGTACTCTACTTTGCCCCTTTCCCTGTCTGATGTAACAAAGGCATGGTGTCAAACAGTAAGTCAGACACAAGTGATCACTGTTTAAGGGTGTATATTGAACTTCAATTGGGTTTGAAAAACGCCTATCTAAACCTAAATCTAAAGATGGGAACAAGCTACGGCCATCAAATAATAGTAATAATGCAGTCCTAGTCGAGTCTGTCAAAATAAAAGGGCATATACTGATAAACCTATTGCCAATTCTTACTTCTAAATACAAATAGTGTGGGAAACGATGTTATGTAAAAGAAAAGTGTTAAAGAAATGATATGTCAGGATATTCAAGCCATTGGCTTCCCTTCCCCACGTTTTCAGCACGGGACAAGGCGACACACTCAAGCTTAGCACACTCTCTGGCTTCTCTAGCATGAGGATGCAGTTCAGAGCTTCAACATCAGGGCCTTTTTTGTCAAAGTCTCTTTACCATTCAAAGTCTCTTATGTCAGAGGGCCTGATGTAACACGAAAAACATTAAAGTTCCTTTCTTCTTAGGATTTCACATATACAACTTCACTTGTGATTTACTGTTCATTCCGGGTCCCTCTCCGCCGGGTTCAGACCCACTCTGACACAAAATCTTCAATTGTCCTCCCTCTGCTGGACTCGGACCAAAAATGAAACTTCTCGGGTGGTTTACTGTTCACCTCGGGTCCCCCTCCACCAAACTCAGACCCAATCTGATACAAAACTTTCAAATGGCCTCCCTCTGCTGGGCTCGTGCAAAATTTCTGTGTCATCAAAATCGAAGACTTCTCTTCTTGATATGACCTTTTCTCACTTTCCCTTTTTCCACTCCTCAGCTGGATACCTTACAGAGACCTTCGATTGAGCACCCACATAGTGCCAGACAACTCCGTCAAAGGTATTGCATCTTGGTTTTTAAGTTCAGTCACTCATCAGCAATTCAACTGTACTCTTATTACCACATGCGTTTGAACAATATTCGTTCCAGCGCTCGCCATATAATGTTGCTGCTTTCAACCTTGGCTTCAACACAGACCGGTCTTGTATTGGTCTCCCCAACTCACCGGCTGTGTTGATTTCACTGATGCTGCTTTGTTCTTGGTGCCAAGGACAGTACCACGGTGGCTGGTGATTCTCCCTGCATTGATTATTAACGCAGGAGGGCCCTGGGTATCTTCGAGACACAATGCAGGATTCTTCAGCCTGGTTTCTCTTTTCGATGGGTTCAGGAAAATAACAGTTCCTTGTCAAAAAGTTCAAGGGAACTTCCTTCCTTGCGATCCCCAAAAGGTCAAGGTCAACTTCCTTCCTTGCGATCCCCTTCTGTTTTGCCGTCTTTCCTCTCTCGTTCAGCTGCCGTCTTGAAACTGCTGTTTCCTTGTGTGCTTTGTTTCGCTCAGAGTGTGCTCTCGTGCTCCACCTTTTATCCATGGGGAGAAGCTTAATGGAAGTCAGGTGTGTGTGATGGTCCGTAATTGCCTGACCTCGCCTGACCATTGTATTGGGACACATCAGGTATACTGCTCGGGTGTTAGTCTATTTTCTCTCATAGCGGGCTATTCCCACTTCCTGAAGACCCCTCACCCTGGTGATGCTCCTGCACTGGCCCACCCCCAGGAACTGGATCCAAGAGCGATGGCCATGTCCTGGCCACCTGGATGACAGATCCCCAAGGAGTAGTGCGTGAGACACCTTCTGGTTTCTCACACTGCCTACAAATGTCTGTTAATTACTACCCTGGTCTGATTTTCTTTGGCCTAGCAGAGCCACGAGAGAAAGGGTGGCGTTGTTCTGCTTGCTTCACCAGTACACCACTGTGGTTAATTTAGTTATTGTTTACATAACATATTATTCAATATTAATTTAATTATCTATCTATCTACGGCAGTTATAGAGCGCCTGTGTCCGAAAGGTATCTAATCGCAATCTTCGAGTGAGGTCAAGGGGTCGTATGAAGAGCTTACCAATGCAATTTTTTCTTTCTTTTTACCTAGTTTGTTTTCAGACAAGGTTATTTTTTCCCAGAATATCATTATTATTAAGAAGCACTCCTTCGTGTAAAAATATCCTCTCAAGTTTGTCATGTTACCTCTGTAGCTGTGTTTCTTAGGCTTGAGGTTTATTCAGAGTTGTCATCACTCTGTCACTTCTCCGTCATATGCTCCTGGAAGGCCACTTTTCTGACCCCAGACTGACTGCTCATGAATGCTTCTTTAAAACTTTACACTTTGATAGGATTCCTTGACTTATCGACCAAACCGATCTGTTCAGTTTACTCATAATTTATTCTAAAATAATTGTCTGTGAGGGTATTGTAAAATGTAACTTAAACATTTGCTGTGAAAGTATCATGCCTTATGTTTAAGGACTCTTCTCTATCGCACAACCACTCTTCCCTCCTTCCTTCGTTTTGCGCTCCAAAGTGACTCTGTTACGCAAGTAGCATTGTACAAAACTCTAAATAAGAAAATAGAATAGATAATTGAAACACATTTTACCAACATGTTTCAGCCAATTACCCACTGTGCTGTACCATTTACCCTGCTACGGTATACTCTAAGGAATTATATGGTGTTTCAATTTCACTTAATAGTTTATGGAATGGTCAACTGTTTGTATCATCACACAAAGACTTTGAGAGGCTAAGTCTTATGTAAAGCCCTTCTGCTTTATCCGATGTGGCACCTATTCTGCTATAAGACTGCCCTGCACTTCACTTTTTACTGGTCCAGTAATGCCCTGGGGCATCAATTACAATTGAGGGCTTTAAGGTAATGCCCCCCAGTGAGTGTTATATTGCTGTTAGTACCCTAGTACCCCAGCATGTTGTACCGGGGTACTAATAGTGTTTTTATCACAAGTTGAGAAACTGCGCGTTCCGTGTTTCTCAGCTTCTGATAAAAGTACCAAAAAAGATGGCCACCATGGATCGGGGAGAAGGGAATTACAGGTTCTCCCTTTCCACAATGGCCATTCGAGAGTCAGAGATGCGCCGGGTACACCACTGTGGGGAGTGGGTGGAGGGGGGCTAAATGTATGGCAAAGGGGCGTGCAGTGATGGGGATGCAGGGGCGAAGGGGAGCGCAGGGGAGCACACTTACCCGAGTTTGGCAAGGGAAGATGGCAGCCATCCACTCTGAGGAGACTCGGAACGTATGGTAAAGACCCCGTTCTAAGCATCCTCATAGGCTGGGAGGCCGCCACCCCACACCCCCTCGCGGGGTACTAATAATAGTTATCCGCAGCCCACGTGACCTGAGTTTCCATCCAATATACTTCGAGGAAAAGGATCTTACTAATGGTCGCCCAGTAAAACATTGCACTGATCCATGAAAAGTATTTTGTATTTTCACTCTTTCAATTTGCAATTCACGTTTCACCTCTTAAATTGAGCTATCAATCAGGACATTCTTTCCCATGCAAGGTATTTATTACTTAGATAATGTTTCTTGGTTCAACCTGCAACATTTGTCTCTTGAAGAAAGGATAGACGGACAGAAGTTCAGTGATGAAGTACAGCCTGTCAGCAAGGTAACAAATTAGTGCTGTAACTGCCTATTTTATTCTCCAAAATCAGGCCAACACCACCCTTGACAAAGAAACATGGGGATTAGTAGGTATGCACTTGTGTGGCCCTTAATTCCACCTGCACTGCTCAGGCTATGGGCCTGATTCACAGAAGTGTTTTATAATGGCACAATCCCAAAGGAAAACGTTCTGTGAATCAGGCCCTATGTTTAGATCAAGGGTAGGAGCAGCATCATCTGTGCAGAGGACATGTACTATAAGATTGCCTCATGTGATGATGACCCATAGGTGATGATGACCCATAGGTTACAAATACTCCCTTTCATTTACGGTCATTGCTAGCTAGAAGGATATTTGGATTACAAGACACAAGATTTTAAAACATTTTAAATATATTTTTACCCCATGAAAATCATTTACTCCCAAAATGGGGAGCAAAATACTATTACGGCAAATTCTTATCTGGAGCCATGGGAACAATGGTACTGTGAAATGGAGCTTCCATGGGGGGATTGTCCTTTGCAATGGATGACAAGTGGCAGACTGGTGCTATAGGGTAAAGGGATAGTAGCAGAATGGCTCTAAGATAAGAAGGAAAGACTCCCAGGTTCAGTAGAAGATGTGTCAAGTGAACACAACACAAAGGTCCTGTGGCAGGATGGGCCTATGGGATAGAGGACCAGGGGCACCATGGTTCTCTGAAACAGATGTTCAGTGTCAGAATGGCCCTGTGAAATAGATTTTGGCAGAATGGCCCTATGGGATAGAGGACCAATGGCAGTTTGGTTCTCTGAAATAGATGTTCAGTGGCAGGATGGGCATGTGGAATAGATGCCTTGTGGCAGAATGGTCTTATGGGATAGAGGACCAGTGGCAGTTTGGTTCTCTGAAATAGATGTTCGGTGGCAGGATGGGCATGTGGAATAGATGCCTTGTGGCAGAATGGTCTTATGGGATAGAGGACCAGTGGCAGTTTGGTTCTCTGAAATAGATGTTCAGTGGCAGGGTGGTCATGTGAAATGGAAGTCAGGTGGCAGGATGGTCCTGTGAGATATAAGTACTGTGACAGGATGGTCCTATGGGATAGAGGACCAGTGGCAGCATGGTTCTCTGAAATGGAGGTTCAGTAGCAGGATGGTTCTGTGAAATAGATGTTCAGTGGCAGGATTGTCATGTGAAATGGAAGTCAGGTGGCAGGATGGTCCTGTGAGATAGAAGTACTGTGACAGGATGGTCCTATGGGATAGAGGACCAGTGGCAGCATGGTTCTGTGAAATAGACATCCAGTGGCAGAATGGTCCTGTGAGATGTTATGTTGTTGAGATTTACACCGGGCACCACTGCCATTTTCGTGGTCTCCAGGCGCTCATGGAGAATCAGTGCCAGAATCAGTGGTCGAAGTGGGCGGGATTGGTCGGCAGCAGTGCTCCTCTACTTCTTTTAATTAAGTTTTACCGTTCCTATACTTTTATTTGAAAAAGAAACCGTTCCGGAACGGTTTCGTTTTAAAATAAAAGTGTAGGAAGAAGTTGAAACTTGCACTTTCAGTGCACTGCACAGGACGTTTACTTAAAGAGCAGGCACATGTTTTTTTTTATTTTTTAATTGTGCATGGGAGGGGGCGCAGCGATGGGGTCTGGCGATGGGATGTGTGAGGAGCGGTGCAGGCCAGTATTTGTTTGTTTGTTTGTTTATTTATTTTATTTATAATGCGCGCCAGACCCTGTGGCATCAGGGCGCAAGACATAAGAATATATTAAGCTTAGTTACACAGGTAAATGCAGTACATCAGGAATCATAGGGATGGGGAAATTTACATGAGGGAATAAGTAAACAGTAATAGGAATTAATATACAGAATAGTGTCCAAAAAGGGACTAAAGCACAGTAATCGTAGCAATATACAGAGGATTGTACAGTGGGGAGGAATATTAACAGTCAAGTACATAATTAGCAGAATACTGGGGCTGGCCTCTATGTTTTGGAGGCAGCTGAGATGAGGCCATATCATCGCAGGTTACTTGTCGTTATCTTTCAGACAGTTAGTCATATTCTGTCTAAATGTGGCAATGGTTTGGTATTCTCTTAGGTAGGCAGGCAAGGAGTTCCACAGTTGAGCTGCCTTAACTGGGAAGCTGTGTCCCCCAATGGTGGACATTTTAAATCGTGGTACTAAGAGGCAGTTGGAATTGGCTAATCTAGTCAGTCTGCAGGAAGTTTTTCTGATAATCCTATCAGTTAAGTATGGAGGTGCTTTATTATTCAGACATTTGTAGGTGAGGGTGGCCATTTTGAGTCGAATTTTGTCAAAGGTAGATGACCATTTGTATTTTCTCCTAGTGGCTGAGATATGTTCCTTTCTATTTATCATAAGCGCTGCTCTCAGAGCATTATTCTGGAGTACATGTATTTTCTGGATGATATGTTTACTTGCACCAGCATACAGGGCATTACAATAATCCAATTTAGAGAGTATGAGGGCTCTAGAGATAATTAGGCAACTGTTTGCGGATAGAAATGGTTTGCTTGCTCTGATTAGTTTGCACGTGTATGCAGTAGCAGATGCCATGGAATTGATTTGTTTAGTAAAGTTAAGGGTGGCATCTAGGTAAAAGCCTAGGGTCTTCACCTCCTTAGCTACTTTGATGTCATTACCATCAATGGTGGAGTGGGCATAATCCAGGCTTAGTTTGGATAAGGGGGCCGTTAGTGAGTAGAATAATAAGCTCTGTTTTATCATTGTTCAGGCAAAGTCCATGGGTGGCCATCCATGCCTGAACGATGCCATACATTCTATTCACCAAGGCCAGGTCCAGAGAGTAGTCTCCAGTGAGAGGAAGGAGGATTTGGGTATCGTCTGCATAATTTGTGAGATAGAAGTACTGTGACAGGATGGTCATGTGAAACGGAAGTCAGGTGGCAGGTAGTTTCACATTTTCTTTTAAATAATCTTAGATTTTTTAAGTGAGGTGTGAACCAGGTGTTGAGATGTTTTTTAGGTTTACTCTTCCTTAGTTTGAGAGGTGCAATATCGTCAAGGGCGATAGTCATAAGTTTGTTATATTGTTTGACTAGAGAATTAGGGTCCATGTTATCGGGTAAGGCATTAAGGTTGGGTAGTATGTAAGGAAGTAGTTTGTCTGCTGTCATGTTTTTTTTGTTCCTTGTGAGAGTAGGTGGGACCCGTGAGGTAGTTTAAGCTGTGGCCGATTTGGTAGCCAGTGTGAACGACAGAAAATAATAGTCAGTCCAAATTTGAGGAGCAATGGTCGAGATGGTGACATTACAATTGTACTCTGCGATCCAATCGAGAGTTTGTCCTTTGTCATGTGTGGATAGGTTAATTTTCTGAGTAAAGCCTAGTTCTTTCAGAGTATTAGCAATTGCAGTGGTTTGGATGTCCTTACTATCGTTGCAACCTAAGTTGAAATCACCTAGCACTATGGTTTGAGAGGTATTTTTTAAGTTGTTAGATAAGGCCATGAAGATGTCATCAGGGAAGGATCCAGTGGGACCTGGTGATTTATAGATAAGGTGAATGTTCAACGTTTGGGAGTTGGCAATGGGTATTTTGACAGCTAGGCATTCACAAGATTTCCGAGTAGGGGTGGTAACTAATCTCATGGAGAGGTTGGTTTTAACAATAATTGCTATTCCTCCTCCTCGAGAGACCTGTCTGTCCGCTCTCAGGATAGTGTAATTATCAGGGACTGCCAGAGACAAGGCTGGGCCTGCGGCCTCATGTAGCCAGGATTCTGTAATGGCCAGGAAGTCAAGGTTATCTGTAAGGATAATGTCATATATTTTGGTTACTTGTGCAACTAAAGACCTTGCATTTATAAGGGCTCCTTTGAGATTAGGTAGTTGGCTTTCTGGTGCCAGTGGTACATTAGAGCTAAGCTTGTCTATGATAGTACGCTTAGGAGAGTTAGATTTAGACTGTGAGGTTGCCTTGTGAGTTGGACTCTTTTTTAGGTAGTTTGGTTGCTCTACTTTTTTAGCTGGTAGTTTGTGCAATTTAGATAGGCGTGCTCGCCATCTTAGGTTTCTATCAGTGGTGCTATATGGAGCATGTGTGATAGAAGGTTCTTGCTGTGGACTAAACTTTTGTGAGCATATATCTGATATGGTGGGGCGAGTAGGAGTACTGTTAAGGGACGTCATCATGGAAGTCGGGCTGTTAGTGATCAAGGTGCTAATCTGTGAAACTAAGATGATATGTATGGCTATAAGTAATGTTCACCACACTGTCTTGGAGAGAGCACCTGGTAGGAGTCTAATAAGGCATTGAATGTACATAATGAGAGTAGGTTGTGAACAGTCCAGGTGGACACAGTAGGTTGAAGTTAGGCTAATTCAGGAGAGGCGCAGTGAGTTACAGAATGCAGATAAAAGTGTGCACAGCGGGCTATTCTATTTTCAGTCACTATTGGGCACAGTGGGTAGGGGTAGCATAGTTAACGATATTAACGCAGCAAACTTCACAAATGCTCCTAATCTGGCAGTAATGCATAGAGGACTAAGATGACTTAGTTCAAGGTTAAGCACAATAGGCTTCAGAGGCAACAATCGAGCAATAATGCACAGTGGCCTAAAGTTTGGGCGCATCCGATAGCGTAATGCCAGGCTGGTTCAGTAGGGCACATCAGCTAGCATGGGATGGTGTAGTGTGGCATGTTAGTTAATGCTTTAAGGCATGGCAGGCTAAATGCATGACTCAAAAGTTGCGGCACAAGTAGGCTAAATACAAATAGCAAAAATGTTAAAGCATGGCATGTAGCTCTCAATTTATAGGGCGCACTAAACTAAATACGAAACCTAAGGGTTAGGTCACGTGGCAGGCTAAATGCATGTCTCGTGTAATGGGGCAAATAAGGCTAAATGTAGTGCAGTACGCCAGAGCAGTATAGTATATAGAGCCGCAGTAAACAAGGTAAGTGGTTGATAAAATCAATGGCTAGTAGCAGGTCACAATAAGGTAACAATAGCTAGGCAAGTACAACTCTGTAATGGAGGCAGGTTCAATGTTTAGCTACAGTTATCACAAATGGCGACATATGCATATACTGTAAGGCGATGCAGTGTGTCCGGATAGCATAGGTTGGCTAGTAATTTGACTAAAGACACGTGTGCTAATATTGTAATAATATCAGGATGCAGGTTTACTCACATGGCCGCAGCTATGTTAGGCCGTACAATGCATCTGGGTAACATGAGACGCCTCAGTAGGTTCATGGCCATTGGCGCAATCAGTGCGTGAAGGGTAGTAGTAGAAGCCTTACCCGGGCAGGCTGTTCAGATGATGTAGAGTGTCCAGGTGAGTTCTCAGCTCGGGGGGGAGGGCAGCGTTCATGGCCCTAGGCAGGCTCTAACGGCTCGGAACAGGCGCAGAAACAGGCCTTTTCCTTCCGGGCCTTCTCCGTGGAGGGCTGGTTTCTGCCTGCCGGCTGGGGCTTATGGGGGATTAAATTATGGGGTTGCTTAGCAACCATATGCTAGCCTCGCTTTTGTGCTGCATCTGCAGTCGGCCATTTTAGAATCAGGCTGGCGGGAGCGAGTGCTTCCAGCTTATCGGCTACCAGCTGATCAGGATGCAGGTGAGCAAAGCGTAGGTGGTTTAGTTGCTCATCGAGGTGGAATGTAGCTGTAGATCGCTACGGTGCCCGCGGCACAGAGGACTCCTGTCCTTTGCGGCTCGTTGCAGGCAATCGTAGTCCAGTGAGGCAGCTCCTGGATGGATGGAGCTGAGGAGGGGCTCCTGCCCGTTCAGGCGGTTCGATCGGAGTGATTCAGTAGGGAACATAGTTCCACTACTTCTTTTCGTACACTTCGACCACTGGCCAGAATGGTCCAGTGAGATGCAGGTCCATCAGACTGGACCAGCAAGATGGAGTAACATTGACATAATGGTCCTCTGTGATGAAGGAACAGTGATAGAATGGACATGTGAATTGGGGGTTCAGTGGCAAAATGGTCTTCTAATATGTAGGAACAGTGGCACAATGGTTCTTGGGGATGAACAGGGGCAGAATGTCCCAAACAGATGAAGGAAGAGAGGCAGAGAGAATAGTCCTGTGAAATGGAGGATCGGTGTCAAAATGGTCCTGCTACACAGAGGAAGGGGGGGTCACAAAAGTCCAGGTTTGGTGACAGAATTACCCTGTGAGATCCACTAGTTTTGAGGGCCAAAGGGCCTTTACTTTAAAAGTGAAACACATTATTCTTTGTGGATTGCTGAAAGCATTGCTGTGCTGCAGGGTCCAGTTTGGGCTATGATCCCACATGCATTATGCAGATGTTATAGTCTTGTGTGTATGGAATTCATGCAGTGGCTCATCTGCTGCACCCATTCCGTGTTCTTGGCAATGTATCCTTTTCCTTGTACTGTGTGTTGAGGTGATGCAGAGTTGCTTTAGAGTGGCATGTGGTATTTAACCGTGTATTGGAAAGGGAGAGAATTGTGAATATTAAGAGAACGATTGAAGGGTAAGAGTGTCTGGATCAGGGTGTGGGTCTACCTGTGGGAGGATTCAAATACTAAAGGAAGACGGATGTGGCTGGGATGGGGTCCACCGGCACGCCCTAGCTGACGCCATGCTTTACTCCTTCTTCTGCTTCTCCTAGGAGTACGGGATACCTAAGCACTTCGGTCTGTTCTACACCATGGGCATCGCTTTGACCATGGAGGGGGTGCTCAGTGCCTGCTACCACGTCTGCCCCAACTATTCCAACTTCCAGTTCGGTGAGTGTGGTTCATTATACAAAGCGTGTATTGCAAGAGTGGTAGCCAGAAAACCAGAATCCTCTCTCTGAACAAGGAAAGCTGGTGGCCAGCATAGTGAAAAAGTCCACAACAAAAATGTTTTGGGTCCTTTTACGGTTGGAAGGGATGCATTCAAGGCCACAAGTGAGCTCTGGGCATTGTTCGTTTTATGCAGACTTGAGTCTGCAGCTGTGCCCATGATGAAACAGCCTGTCAGATAGAATGATTGCAAAGCATTCTGGATCTCTGATCAGGACTCACCTAATGTCTCCAACTGGGTCTCCCTAAAAATGCGATCCAGCAGCTTCAGATCACTCCAAATCAGGCTATTAGGCAGATCCTATCACTCCTACGCGTCTCTCGTGGCATTGGCTTCCAGTCACAGCATGCAATCGTTTCAAAGTCCTGCTCAGAGGTCTCTGGCCAGCAAGGTTCTGCTTACCTCAGGCAGAAGATCTCGAGACACCAACCATCGATGCCCTCGAGATATGCAAACCTCGGGCCAACCGCAATTGCCTCCTTTAAAAAATGTTTTTAAAAACTGGGTGTAAGCTTGGACACTGCAAGAGCCCTCCCGAAGACCATCAGTTGCCTTTATAACCACCTAATTCTGGAAAAAACTCAAGACCTTCCTCTTCTAGAAATCTTTAGGTTTGGGCCCTTGATCTGCTAAAAATAACTATTAAATTGGGTTCTTATATCACGCTTCATGACAGATTCCGGCCTCTAAGCGCGGGTCTGGGTATGGAACACATGCTGCTCGTGTAGTCTTGTTTCTAAAATGGGCATGTTGCCCCTGAACTATCCTCCTTGCCTGCTACTATGCTGGGTTGCTCACACCTTCCGTTAGAATTTGATTGTTTTTGTATTCATTTGCTCACACTATTGCCACTTTGCACTTCTACTTTTTCCTCTAGGGGCCTGCACTTATTTTCTGTTCCTTTCTCACCACACATATCTGTATTCACTTATCTGCTCAACTGATCCAAAAGGTTTTCAAAGCCAGGCTTCCCCCTCTGCTTTACCTTTTGCTTTGGAGGTTCTGTGATGCTACTTTCTCGTGGTTTGCACCTTATCAAGCTCCAACAAATAAGAAAAGTATTGTGGAACTGGGCAGAATCAATTCAGACTTAAGGTGTTCAGAGGTTTTTCAGAATTACCACTGACCTAGGGTTCTGGGAAGTTAACCTTAGCAGGCGTGCAAACATTTGTCACAAACGTCTTATCAAACTCTGCCTTTGTAACAGGTCTGAGCAGTTTGGCTTATACCAAGGAGATTAGGCTCTTGCTGTTCAGATTGTCAAACAGTGGATGGTCTGCACAGTTAAGATTATATTTCAAATGTATATGGTTATAGTTCAATACTGTTACAATACCATAATGTAAGGTATAGATGTTAAAACAAGTTATCAAAGGAATTATACAATTAAAAGGTAGCACTAGTCCACAGTAACTAAACTTCATAAGTACATCACTAACATAAGAACAAGTGTTCAGCAGTGTTCCAGGGGAGTAACCAAGTTTTGGCTACTTTGGAGGAGTTTTATAAGTTTAGCCATATGAAGCAACGGGATCAATGGGATAGCTAGCAATTTAGATCGTGACCCAGTTTATAATATTTTAATAGTAGGAAGGGGGCAGGTATCAATGTGGGCCATATATGGGGTCTCCGTACAGGATTCACATGGCCAGGTTCCGTCAACAAAGGGAAGGGTAGCTGCAGGAAAGCTTTTTACATCCAATGTTAGTGAATGTGGGCTAGTGGGACTTCAAAACAGATATGCAAACCAGTCTCCCATACCCCAATGACCCCAGATAAGTCAGGGCCGTTGGAAGTCCAGGGATCACAGGTGCAGATAATTTTTATTGGACGGCTAGGTGTGGCAGATCAGGGATTCCAGTGTCCATGAGGGAGCTCATGGTAACAAAGACCAACATGCTGGACTTAGGTTGAAGAAGATGAAGAACACATGCTTTTGATTCTACAATGTTGGAGGGCTCACAGGACACCACAGATGAGGAGAGAAATTGAGGTGGCCCAAAACAGGGTCTTCAGGCATGAAGACACAGGATTATAGGACTCAGACTCCAGCGAGTCTCCTCTTCTTGGCAGAGAGCAGCGATGCCCAGGGCCCACAATGGGAGAACACTGCAGGTTTCACAGCACCAAGCTGTGTAACATCCAGGCAGCTGATGGGTGCCAGCTACAGGGCAGTGACTCTTCAAATCTCCAGGAGGATGCAGAGTCCTGAATCATCAGTTCAGAGGCCTGGTGATGCAGAACCCTGAACTGGTTAGGCCCAACAGTTCAAGGGAGGGAGGCACCATGGTAGGTCTCCCCCGCCGAAGAAAGAGCAGAGATTTCACTTGCGTTAGATGGCTTTGGTAATGGTTGCCCTAGCAACAGTCTTCCAAAGTCCTTCTGCAGCCTCTTGTGTGTTAGATTCTGGACTCCAGTGGTTGACTAAAGGATGGCTCCTGCTACAAAAAAAACAGGGATGGGCAGACGTGTAGACAGGGTAGGGCCTGAGCGGCCAAGGCCCACCCAAAATCTGTAAATGCTGTCTCAGCAGCGCTAGGTGTTCATTTACAGATGTTTGTCACTGTGGTGGGCCCAACGACATTACCTTCAGGCCCCACTTGCTAAACAATCCTGGCTATGCCCTTGGGGATAGGGGAGCAGCTCTCCTATTAGGAAACCTGTAGCACTCAAAGTCTGGGTGACTGCCAGTCATTTGCAGCCGAAATCTGTTCAGGATCTCAACAGTCAGCAAGTATGTTGGGGTTCCCATTGAAGTAGAAGGGAAAGCAGCAAAAAGAACTCCTTTTCTAATATAAAGCTTTGTTGCAAGCATTCCCCTAAGTCTGCTCTAGTCATGCTGCCACATTTCACACGACCGCCTACAGAGCTTTCTGTATGCCTGAATAATAGCCCCATGCAACTTTTCCAGTGTGAGGGTGTGATTGACGGTGTTAGTGGCAGGTGGTCTCTGATGATCCCCAACAGTCTTCCACGGCTTGACTTTATTTGCCATTCCCAGGGGAAGGCCTGTGTACAGCCCAATCCCTGCACTGTGCTGCTGGGAGGGGTACCAACTATCAAGACAAGATTGAGGGGTCTCAGGAATCTAATCGTCACCTTGCACTGACCAAGGGCTACATTTAAGGTCAGCTTTTCAACCTGCTTTAATGCCATCAATAGTTCTTCTGCATGGTCACCTGCTCTCAGATGCTGAGAACAGGGGGTGAGAGCGTTTCAAAGGCCCCACAATCTTAATACAAACAAATGCATGTAGGCACATTAAAGTTGGCCTTGTTTTGGGTCATTTAAAGGTGGTGATAACCAGAATACCATTCTCATGTACCAGCTATGCGCTCAGGCTGTCCCATCTCCTCCTCCACCAGAACAGTTGAAAGCTATCTCTTTTACAACTCTGAGAGAAATGATAAAGGACTGGAAGGGGAAGAAGTTTGAGGGCGAGGAGGCGGTATGCTTTTATCCACAGAGGTGTCTCCACAACCAATGTGCAGGTGAAGAAGTTTGAGGGCGAGGAGGAGGTATGCTTTTATCCATAGAGGTGTCTCTACAACCAATGTGCAGGTTAAGAGGGTGAAGAAGTTTGAGGTGGAGGTATGCTTTTATCCACAGGGGTGTCTCCACAGCCATTGTGCAGAGATGGTAGCAGCACTTCGCCAAGGTACATCTTTATAACAACCTGAACTTGTGTTAATGCTATCCATAGTACTTCCCACTCCCATGTGATCTTTATAAGAATTGGTCTGTGATGATTAAAGTCCTGGTAGCATGAAATACCCACCACCCCCATCCTTGCCTCCATTCCATGTGACAACGGCGTTCATTGACTGCAGCCTTTTCTCCTCTTTCTAGATACCTCCTTTATGTACATGATCGCTGGACTCTGCATGCTGAAACTCTACCAAACCCGCCACCCTGACATCAATGCCAGCGCCTATGCGGCCTACGCCTCTTTCGCTGCAGTCATTTTCCTGGCTGTCATTGGAGTGGTACGTCCCTCAACCCCATGAGCTCGATGTTTACGAACAATTGTTTCTGTGCATGATTCTGAATGAAGACCTCCTCGGTGTGTGGGACTGAAGGGTGCCTTGCTTGTTCGTCAGTGGTGTTACATTACTCATGTTTACTGGTTTCTACCTCATACCTATAGCTGTCTAAGCTCGCTATCCATTATTTGTTCAGTCATGTTCCTTATTAGCATTGATAATCATTGTACCGGTATTCCGCACAGAGAAAGGTTGTGGCTCGAGGTCTGTATTGTGGTGAGATCACTTTTGATATATTTTCCAAAACTTACACCAGCTTCTGGATCTGAAAGAGGAGCTGCACAACCATCCCTTTCAAAACCCCAGTCTTAGGAAGCCCCAGTTGCATATTTTCACACTGAACCATCGCATAACAAAAGACAGTGGTACTGTGTCATAAAAAGGATGATGGAGGCCTTTTAACTGTATCACTGGTAGATGTTTCTGAAGAGGTCTTCAAGGGAGTCCCGTAAAAGGATGCGTGGTCATGCAGTTTGTCCCCTGACCATGAGCGAGAATGCTCAGTTACTTTGGTTAAAAGGTTTGTAGAAAGGGCATCAAATATTCCTTAGATACATGGGAAACCAGTCCAATTATGAGGAGCAAGCTGTCGGGAAATGAACTAGTGTAGTGTTGATCTGCTGAGAGTTTCAGAAAGCTCTTTGCCGTGCTAGGCACTGTATGTTCCAACAGGTGTTGTGAAGTGTCCCTGGTTAAAGCCATTATCTATATTGTTTGATGTGGTCTTCTTGGCTTGGCACCTTCCCCCCCTTGATGGCACCACCCTGTTACTTTGAAGGTTAAGGCACAAACGCAGTAATAAAGGATTTCTCTCTGTGGAAATACCTCTCTGTCAATGTGACCTTCCCTGAACAAGTCATTTGGATTTTAACTTAACATTGGCAGGACAGGCTTTATGGCTGTGTTTTGGATATAGCTGAAAACAGCGTGAGCGTGCAGAAATCCAATATGGAGAAGCAACGCACAATAGAAAGACTGACATTGATTCTTGAAGCATACCATCAATGCCTCTTGGGGTTGTGACAGGGATAAATGCAACTGCAGGCCATACATTGCAGCATAAGATTGCATTGGGTTTATATTGCACATGGAAGAAAGTACACACCCCCTGTACACCCTAGATGGGTTACCAGCTTCTTCAGCAAATGGAGAGCTATCCAGGTTTCCATGACTCCTCAATGGCTGCTTCGACTCTGGCCCTACAACTGGCACTACACCAGGGTCTTATCCAGTTTGTTTGTATGTGGTCAAGCTTCTCCAGCTCCTTGATTGGCTTCAGCCTCGATGTAGGGACAAATCTCAGCTTGTCTTCTTTCTTTTTCTCTTAGTTGGGTCCCTCCTGCTCTTCGCGCCATACTTTGGTTGGGATTGGGAGTCATTATGTGTGCTCTATCCACCTCCTCCACCCCTGTGTATGAACTAGATGCAGTTGCTTAACAAGCCAACACCTAGATCATCGTCTTTCCTACAGGGAAGATATTGTTGCCATAAGCCCTCGCAATGAGGGAAGCCACACAATCAGGAATAGGATAAACGGTTTGACAGTGGGAGATACAGGCTTGAAAGCACAGCAGCATGGAAATCGCAAATACACTCGAAGTGTGAAAGGCCAAGAGCAGGCCTGAGGGGAGTCTCACCCACTTAGATAACCAACTCTGTACCAACTCAGTAATTATCTAAAATACACCAGACCTTTAGCATCCATATTACAAAATGTATATAGATATTATGCAACATAAATAACTGAAATGTTCATAGTACTTCAATATTTATTCTGTCTATTGAATTGACGAGCACTTCTATGCAAGTGACAGCTATATGCACTCTGCAAACTTACACACATGCTACATTCACTGATTTCTTTCCTACTCTTAGATCAGTGATATTCAAACTGTTTCATACCACCCCCCCTGAGCAAAAATATTGTTTCTGGGAGGGGGCCCAAAGGATGTCCAGAGGGGCCCTTGGCAGATTGTCTACTGCTTATATTTTCTATTAAACGCAGTGGCTTTAATCCTTTTTTATATTAAGAACTGCCATCTTAATCCCTTTTTAAAGAGTCTGGCCACCCCCCTCCCTGGACATCCTTCGGCAACCCTTAGTTGGAAGACCACTGTCTTACAGTTTCACACCGTACTTTTGAGACTGTAAAAGACACGCCGTCCTGAAATCTTAGGCGCATCATTCTCTTAAGATAGAACGCCATCCAACTTGGCTCTTTCACACCATGAGACAGTCAATCATGCTTTTTTAAGGATCAAGATGCCTTATTTCGAAATTATTTTATTTTGGGAATGTATGAATTGAAAACCTCACTTCAGAAACCTAAGGAGTGTAACACAAGGTGGGCAGGTTGACTAGATAAGCATGTAGTGTTTGTTCAGTTGTTTGCAAGCTAGGTTTACACTACATAAATTCCATACGTACATGAAAAACCCCCTCTCAAACACACAAAGAGGCCTTGCTCCCCACTGCCAAGTCATACAAAATCACCACCATCACTACAAAAGCTAACACCTACAACTCCAGGATTCAGTTATCTTGCTCTGATACGAGAGAATTATTCAAAATCTTCAAGGAGCTGAAATCACCAGCACCTCCCATCATCAGCTTCCTGAAGAACAAAACCTGATGCTCCCTTGTCGAATCCGCCCTCTCCACCAAAACCCACAACCTTAGAGACAAAACCATCATCAATAAAAAATAAACCCTGCTCACTAGCATGGAGGCTTCCCTCACCCAACCTATGCCTCTTACCACGCCCCCATTCAAATTCTCCCATGTCACTCCCTCTGAAGTCCTCTCGACCATCCTTTGAAAAAATCTCTAACTGCAAAGGAGAAATCTGTCCTTCCCACAAGGTCAAGATGTGTGCTGACCCCCTTGCACGCATCATTGCCAACTTTATTAATGCCTCTTTAGATTCATGTATGGTCCCAAAGTCCATTAAAGAAGCTTGAGTCACTTCCCTCCTTAAAAAACCCACACTTGACCCTACTGTTCCCAGAAACTATCACCCGATCACGGCCATACCCTACCTCCTAAAATCCTTGACCGCACTGCCTACACCCAACTACAAACCCACTTGGAAGCTCATAATCTTCTGGACACACGGCAATCCACGTTCCGGCCAAGACACAGCACGGAGGCAGCCCTCCTTGACCTGAAGATCCAGCCCGATAACATTTGAGACGCAGGAGAGTTCGCCATTCTCCTCCTACTTGACCTCTTTGCGGCATTTAATCTTGTATTAGCTCCTTTCTGAGCGAACGCTCTCCTGGGTGTTCACCAGTTCAGAAGCAGCCACACCATTCCCATCACTTTTGGTGTACCTTAAGGCTTGTGTCTCTCTCCTACACTGTACATTATGTACACTAAGCCCCTCTTCGATCATCTGGACCGCCTTGATATACCTTACACCAACTTTGCAGCCAATACGTAAGTACTCCTAAAATGTACCGGTAACTATATCACAAACTCCACAAACATTAATCGGATCTATGGTATCATTCAGGCATGGATGGCCAATCATCATCTGTGCCTGAAAGACAATAAGACGGAGCTCCTTATCATAGGCTCCTCACACCGGTTCAAACACCTAGACCCAACCTTTGCCTCCTTCTCCATTGATGGTAATATTACCCCTGTATCGAGTCACGTAAACACTCTGGGGGTACCTTGATGCGGAACGCAACATGCAAAAACACGTTAAAGCCATTGCCTCCTCCACAGTATACTCTACTAAGCTTATCAACCTTAGCAGAACATTCCTGTCCTCAGAGAATTGCCTCACACTAGCCAGAGAGGACATAGGTAGCGAACTGGACTACTGCAATGCCATCCTCGCAGGAACCTCTGCAAAAAACTTCACCAAACTGTATATTATCCAGGAAAATGTCCCATGGGCAGTTTGGGGTATGAAACGCTCTGACCATATCTCGCTAGTTAGATGTGAGGCCCACTGGCTACCAATTAAAACGTGCATTGAATTTAAAATCCTATCTATCACCCACTGATGCATCCACAACACCTACCTTAACCAGCGCATCGTTAAACAGCCCAACCGTCATAAACTACATTCCTCCTTCTCCTCCTCCACATCTCTTGCTACCCCGAGATTCTCCAGAAAAAGAGCAGGTGGCGCTAGTGTCACCTTCCTAGCGCCTAATCTCTGGAATGCCCTACTGCCTCGCATAGAGGACGAGCCCTCCTACTTGAACTTCCAAAATAAAACCTGAAAACTGTGTTGTTGAACAAATACGGCTAAATAAACACTGTCTGTTCTAGACTGTACCTACTGCTCCCCCATGAATGTATTGAATAGATTGTAATACTCTTTATTGTAGTTCCATGATTGATCTATTGTACTGTAACATAATCTAGCGCAGTGATACCTCTGGGTCTGGGCGATATAAAAAAATGAAATAAATAAATACATGTGCGCAGTATTTGGGTATGTACAAAGTTGTTGGACTTCATTTATGCACATTTCAAGAAGCTGTGTATAACATTGTGCAAACTTCACATAGTTGCTAAGTTTTTAAATAGACACATTTGGGTTTGCAGGTATTTATACGTACACTCTATTAGCCTAATAAACTGTGTTCTGGAGGTGCTGCCCTTCTCCCTTCCAAAAACCGATGTAAAAATGAAAGACTGCTCATGTATACCTGTTGAACCCGGGAAGGCTGTGTAGTGAAATATTCCTGCAAAACACTATTTGCTGAAATTATTTCTTGCAAACCAATTACCAGTAAGCCACAAGGATAATAAAGATGAACTTGCTGTTCGCTGCAGGCAGCCTAATAGCAAGCTCGACAGCCACAAGGATCATAAAGATGAGCTTGCTGTTCACTGCAGGCAGCCTAATAGCAAGCCCGACAGCCACAAGGATCATAAAGATGAGCTTGCTGTTCACTGCAGGCAGCCTAATAGCAAGCTCGACAGCCACAACAATCATAAAGATGAGTTTGCTATTCATTGCAGGCAGCCTAAAAGCAAGCTCGACAGCCAAAAGGATCATAAAGATGAGCTTGCTGTTCACTACAGGCTGCCTAATAACAAGCTCAACAGCCACAAGGATCATAAAGATGAGTTTGCTATTCATTGCAGGCAGCCTAAAAGCAAGCTCGAACAGCCAAAAGGATCATAAAGATGAGCCTGCTGTTCACTGCAGGCAGCCTAATAGCAAGCTCGACAGCCACAAGGATCATAAAGATGAGCCTGCTGTTCACTGCAGGCAGCCTAATAGCAAGCTCGACAGCCACAACAATCACAAAGATGAGTTCGCTATTCACTGCAGGCAGCCTAAAAGCAAGCTCGACAGCCACAAGGATCACAAAGATGAGCTTGCTGTTCACTGCAAGCATTGTAATAGCTTGCTATTCACTAGTGGGTGTCTCACCAACTAGTGGTGTAGGTGGGGGGTACAGCCATTACTGTGCTCCACTAACTATTCCATCTGTCTCATTACGTAATATCCTACTCCCCCAGGTACTCAGCCTACCAATGCATATCAGTCATAGTCCGCATTCACCACACTTATATGAGGTAGCCATTTTGAAATCAGCCTCAATGTGTAAGGTAACCATACTTTGCATCAAGCCAATCGAGAAAGTCAGCCACAATCTGCATTATTTGGGCAGTTATGGATGGGGTAGAATTGCGAAGACCAGCCTTGCGTCACATCCAGATGGAATTGTGAAGATTAACATGCATCACATGTAGAAAGAATTGTGGTGATCAGCCTTGCGTCACTTCTAGACAGAATTGTGAAGATTAACATGCATCACATTTGATAGAATTGACAAGATTAGCATGCGTCATTTTTAGACGAAATTATGAAGATTAACATTCATCACATACAGATGGAATAATGAAGAATAACGTGTTACATCTAGATATAATTGTGAAGATTAACATGCTCTCTAGATAGAATTGTGATGATTAGCATGCATCACATGTAGATAGAACTGTAGGAATTAGCATGTGTCACATCCAGATGGAATTGTGGAAATCAGAATGCGTCACATCTAGATAGTGATGCCACTAACCAACCATACTAATAAAAGCTCACCCTTCTACATACACCTCTCAAACTCTAACTTAAAACACCCATACCTCTAAAGCACAACAAATTGCACGCACTTCACTACACCACAACTAAGCAAACCACACATAGCCTTGCACAACAGCACATGACGGCTACCAACCGAAAAAAAAAAACTAAGCTCTGCGAACAGTGTAAACCGAACTGAAGCTGCCAGCAGCATATCACAGCTCTCTTTTGCTTTTTACCACTGAGTCCTACTAACTTACCCTACCCTCTTGCTTTTCAGATTGCCAGAGCACCAGGGGACCACTGTGGTGGTGACGGTGCGCGATATACATACCCTTTAACATAATTTATATTGGTTCCTTCTGTAAACGGGTCTGTATTGTAAGGGTCGTCTTGCCTCTTTACAAAAAGTCTTCTTCCTCTGGCTTTGTGTTTGTCTTCGTCTATTGCCTCCTCTCCTGGTCTTCGGAAGGTATCTGTGGTTAGATTTTTGGCAATCCCTTTTTCTGAATAGAGGATCCGCATTTCCTCTAATAAATCTCTTTTCACTGCTGGATTTTTAGAGGGTGCTGGAATAGTATCTTCCTCATTCGAGCTTATATATGATGATTCTGGAGTTCCTTCTTTTCTGCTAGATCTGGATGGAGTCATCAGAGGTTGTTCATATAAAGAATCATATTTTTTGCGACTATGTAATGTCTTCCATTGTAATCTTGTTTCTCTTCGTCATTTCTGAATTTTTCTTTGACTGATCTCATCTCGATATGTTTGCAAGTTAGTTGAGATTTCTCTTGGAATGCCCGAATTAAATCCTGATCTTTATTTGATTTGATAACCGCTGTTAGGGACAATATTTCATTTTGTAATGTTGCATGGTCAATTTTTGCATATTTTATTAAAAGATTCATCTTATTGAAAGAACAGTCTGTAAGTCCAGTTTCCCATTTGCGTAACAACTCCTGATCGTTATCTCCATAACTTGGAAAAGCCAAGATCCTTAAATCTCCGGGAATCATTTTCAACCCCATATATTTCTGTAAACTTGTTAACTCTCACCATCTAGAGATTTCTTTAATTGGTAATATTCCCAGCTTATTTCATGTGTCCAGAATAGTAGCTTTTTCTTTAACTGGGCTGCTTGGTTGTGGAAATTCGACATCTATCCATGTGTTAAAAGCTGAGTGAAGCTAATTTCAAGCGATTCTGAATGCTTAAGGCTTCAGCCATAGTGAGTTATTACAAATCCACGTTTGGCAAGTATCAAAAGAATGGCTCCTGATGTGCACCTTATATATATAATGAAATGTAGTATGTTTTTAACGTGCCTTTTCAGAGAGGGTCGTTTGACTGCTTGAGTAGTGTAGTGCGTATGTCTGGTTAGGTGTTTATTTGTTTCATTTTAGCGTGCTTTTACATCCATTTAGCACTTAGCGACAGATAAAGAAAACACCTTGTACGATTGTTATGATATTCATGTATATGAACAGTCAATCACGTACGTACTGCGTCTTGTGATATCTGAGACTCCAGTGCACGCACCAAGTTTTCCTGATAGCTCACCGGCACTTCCAGAGCTTTGGTAACCATTGCACTGCTCTTCACGCCCGGTGCTCTTGTGTTTTATTTAATATTGATTTTTAGTTCAGATTAATATTAATGTTACTTTGTATTAAAATTGTATTTTTATTCATTACTGTTTGATCTTATTGGTTTTGTGGACTGTAGTGCACACAGTAAAATACATTTCAAGGGGGAATTGCAAAGGATTATGGCAATAGGTTATGGAATTACAAATCAAAAGTGAGATAGAAAAAATACTTGAGAATGTGGCGATTTTGTACAATTTATAATGCACACTTCCACAAAATTGGCACAATGAGTAATTTGCAATTGTTGGCTTTCGAACAACCTTTACTCCAGCCAGGTTCCGCAGCTCAGTCAGATTTTCTAGCATATATAATACAATAAAAAAACAATTTACAATATGCCTATGTTCCTCAACATTTGTGTTTACTGCATAATGTCTCTTCCATGCATGTAAAACAGTAAATCAAGACTCTGGGCCTCATTACAGGTTTGGCTGTATTCTAGTGGTAAATACGCTGGAATACTAACGAACAATTTACTGTTACCGCCACCTGGCAGCAAAGGTAGAGACAGGATTTGTTTCCAGACAGCTGTTCAGAAATCAATAGGGAAACAAAGTATCCTCATCCCTAAATTGTTCCGTCCCCACCAATACAGAAACCTTAGGGTTTTTGTAGGGTTTTACACAATGGTCCTTATGCAGAAAGTGTCATCAACTTTACATTAGCAATGAACATCCTCCCACCATGGAAGATACAGGTTTTCAAACACATTTGAGACCTGTACAATTCAGTTTGGCCAAGCTGCGCGGTACAATAAACCGCTTCTAGGGGATCTGTCTATACACATAATAGGACTCGCGTGACTCTTATCCCGGTTCTTCCACATCTAAGAGCACCTTCACGTAACGCTGTGGGGCACACCGCTCTGCGTACCTGCGCTTCAGACAGGAGGGTTACATCATTCTCACGTGGCCATTTGTGCTCTTGCGTGCATGCCAGCCATTTAAATCTCTTACCGTGCTACGTCCTTAAACATGGCTGCGGTTACCTTGCTTCACTGCCCAAAAATGGCTGCGATTCTGCTCTGTCCATGGCTTATGTCCATCTGTGACTCATCAGAATTAAAATACTGTCAGCTACAACACCTGCATACCGGTATGGCCTTCATGCAATGGGAGCTGTATTGTGGTGTCTCACCTGAATGCTGATATTTCTATGTTCTATTTATATGTTCCTGTAAAGAGCAAAATGTACACCAGTGGCACTACAGAGAAAACATTCAGAGAAAGGTACAGCTTTTGGTCCCGGGGGAAGGGGGTGGATAATAGGGCGCCAGTGGAAAGCAGGGGGTGCAATGGGCACCACTGGGAGTTAAGGGGGGGCATCCCTCTACCCCCACACTGGCACTGCCACTCTGATAATGCCTTGCTGCAACTGACGTTTAAGAGCCTAATCAAATCTACAGAGCCTCAAAGGTTCTGTGTGTAATATCCTTATAGTGCATTCTAGCCCAGGCACCAGTTGGTCTACAGCAAGGCCTAGATCAGCAGATTGGATCTGCAGATGTATTGGCCTACGACCCCCATGGTCCCCCAAAATTGACTATGCTAGCTAAGTTTGGGAGTTGTAATCTAAAACACCTTGGCAAGCCAATAGTTGCAGACCCCCGGCCATGGGCAGGACTGGAGGGTTGATATACAGAGGGAGGAAAAACCAGCGGGAGAGGCAGGTGCACCAACGTCATATGCAGAGCGTCCATATTGTGTTTCTGTCCTCAATTCTAGACTTAAGCCAAAAGAGGTAGATTCCAAGCGTCAGCCTACAGGGAAAGTGAAACTAAATTGATTCTGACACCATCCTGAAGTGACCAGCCGGTCCGATAGCACAGCGAGTAGAGCGCTTGATTTGACATCTATGCAGAACCTGCTGACGCAGGTTCGAATCCTGGCAGGGCCAAACTCAGCCTTTCATCCTTCCGAGGTGATAAATGAGCACCACACACTGTGGGAAATAAGCAGCGCTCAGATGCCTGAGGGTTTGTAATGCTATATAAATAACACAAACAAACAAACCCAATTCAGAGTATTATTGTGTAATTCAGTGCGCTGCTGCCAGTAGGAAAATACTTTTTTAAAGCCTGACTAAACCAACAACATTAGAGAGGGTGTTCCAAAGCTTTGGAGATACACTAGAGAAGGTGTTGGGGGTGGAGGAGACCACAAGTACCAGGCGGGAAGATGCTTTAAGGTTTAGGATAGGTGTGTGTCTTTTTAGTTAGTTGCAACAATGTTAGGCATGTTTGGTGTATTTCTTTGAAAGTTATAAAAAGAAAAGTGATTTAAATTAAATTCTACCCCTGAGACCCATTGTAATAATATAAAGTGCTTATAGAGAAATCGTATTAGATTTCAAATAGCCACATTTTGGACTGCCTGGGGTCTTGTAATTAAGTATGCGGGCCGCAGCGCTATAGTCTATTTGCGCAATCTACAAAAGTGCCGGAGCCCCTCTACTGAGAACAAACATGCTTCAAATAACCTGTTCTATGGGATGTGTAAAGGCTCACTCCCCAATTTACCAGTACAAACTTAAAAAGTATAACACATCCCAGTAGGGAATGAGACTGGGAGAACAGGTTGCAAGATTAATAAGTCTTTATATAAAGTTGGCATCCAGAGAACTCTGCTGCCTCGAGAGCGCTCTGGCAAACAATACACATACACGGAATTATAAAGCCAAACAACATCATCGATGACATCATTAACATAGGGTACTACAGCACAGGATTGGTTGGGGAGCAATGTTGCATATATTGCTGTAGGCGCTGCTTCTTCTGGATAGGCTGCCCAGTTGGCGGGAGGGTGAGCATCACAATGTCCAGCTACCTGTGTGCAGGAAGGGTGAGGGCTAGGTCACGGCGAGATAGAGTTGACACTAACTAAGCTGGCATGAGAAACTACCACTAAACATATAATAAATGACAATCATTAATATACCTTTGCGTAAATCTTTGTAAACCTAGAAATTGCATTCACATGATTGCATCTTCTTTCATTGAGACATTTATGAGATACAGGGCTTAGGAGCTTAGGGGTCTTGTCCTTCGTGATAACCTGGGTGACTTGGTGGTTCTTAGCACATCAAGGCGAGTTGGGAGTATAATTGGCATGTGTTTGTTTTAGGACACAATATACTGCGACAGATGTTCTGGATTTAGTGGGGGCACTCTAGGGTGGGCTGCATAGCAGAGTCACACGTCTGGTACATCAAGAGAATACCTTAGGAGGGCACAGGGTTACATTGGCAGTAATTTTCCAACAGCGGGGGCAAGAGGGTAGGAGCAGGTTTGTGGAGATGGATGAGTTACAAGTCATGGTTTGAGCCAGTTCACACACAGGACAGTGATCACAGAGGAAGAGGGAGATGATACATTTTACTGTTTGTTTCAATTATCCCTGGCGCATCCATCAGAAAAGGATTTGTGAGGCTTTCAGACAGTGGAAGAAAAGGTGGGGACCATGAGCGCGCTGTGCGCGGCGCTGCAGAGGGGAGAGAAGCCTTTTTGTAGTTTCGGAATGAGGCATAGTCCAAAGATGGAGTCGACGGCACACAAAATGGAAGCCAAGTGTATCCCGCAATAGCCCCACCTATGCTAATGTTAGCATAAGGGCATGTTATGGTCATGAAGTCAGGGGCACAGGCGTGCAGGGGTCGCATGCACAGGTGACCTGTGTGGACACTGTCCTGGCGCCTTTGGCACCAGACTCATGAACAAACGTAAACAAGAACATCCATTTAACACCAAAAAGCTTTTATTATGGACATAGCACTGCAGATGCATTAACATTGAACATTCCATCCATTAAGCAGGATGCATTAACCTTTAACATTCCATCCATTAAGCAGCCCCAAGTGTATTCTTGGGTGTGGCTGCTAATGGATTGCCTTCTCACGTGCTCACTCTCTAGGAGTTGCAGGGTGTGGCTGGTAAGCCGGCCCTAATGGGTGTGCCCACGATCTCAGCTATATAAGCTGCCCCGATCCTCAAGACAGACGCTTTGCATTATTCTGCACTTGCAAGCAGCGTAACGCTCACCGTCGCCTGAGGTCGACTTACCTTTGAAGATCCCGCTTCCTGGACATCCTGCTTCCTGCCAGCATACTTACCAACTGGGGGAAGCTGTTCTTACCTGTACATCTCTTTGGCAAACCAAGTATTCATCTCTACACTTTCCGGAACGCCGAAATCTTCATCTTGGCACTGCAGCACGACACGTTCCATCGTTGACAGCAGCGCCTGAAAGGAAAAACAGAAGACAAGGTTAGACATCGAAAAAACAGTCAGTTCAAGGTTGTGCTTCGCCATACTTCGCGCTTTCCTTAAACCATCACTTACCTGCTGTCGAACATTGCGGTAGCATCCATCTTCCATCCGGTCACGTCTCGTGTCTCACAGCTGCATTGAGGCCGCATTTCCATCTAAGGGAAGAAAACAGAAGAGAGACATTATTGCGGGCATAAATAGGAGCAACATATAAAGACATTAAACAGAACGAACAGCATCACAAGAGCTCAAGAAAGACTTACCAATCATAAGGAGAAGCATAGTCGCAGCTGGTCTGGACGAATCCTTATCAGGGATCAGTGAAGGAACTAGATCCCATTTGACGCACTCCTGCCAGAAGTAGCAGGACGGAGAGCTTATCTTCCATAATTCACAGGTGAGCTTTATGGGCTGGCGTATGCTCACAGAAACCGTACTTTGGGGTGAAGGGTTCGAGAGGTACAACAATCACAGATTGGCGCACTCACACACTCTTATCTCCACGCAGGAGCAGTATCGCCACGTACCACTGCTCACAGCTTTTCTACTGAGGGAGAGGCCTGGTGGGGGGTGATTCAAGTTCAGGGAGGGCTGCAACTGTGCCCCAACGCCTACGAAAGAGACCAGGTGCGTGTAAGAGGGCAATGGAGGCGTCCCCCGCTAGTGCGTGAGCAAGTGGTCCATATCGTGCAGAATGTACGAGCGTGGCCCAAACGACCCGTCACTCCCACACAGATGTATCCCACTCAGGAGGGCCTTCGAATTGTTTCACCCTTTGTGCGATCTAGTCTCGACGGAACAATGGTGCTGATAGCCGTGCATTTCTTGGAGACTCCCGGGAATGGAAGGATTCTCCTGAACCTGTATGCTCCTCTTTCTCTCATTGTAGACCAGTCAAATGTAACATACTCTCGCATGACTCATATGCAGGTCATGTGTCATTCCTTCTATCACTGTAGACCAGCCACGTGGCTCTTGAGTAGGCTTCCGAATTAGCCCGTCTGTCAATTTTAGCCCTGTCACATGTGCTGAAGTCTGATATGGAAAAGCATCCAATAACACAACGTCATCCATCCAAGTGTATCATTTTAGTCCGGAAACATTGTGGCCCCTCTGAAAACCACCCCACCCTTCACATCACCAGCGGGCAGGGATACAATGTGAGAAATCTGCTTTCAATCATCTGCGGCAGGACCAGATTCATGGTGGTCAATGGGTGTCTGGACGGGTGAGTGGGGATCATGGCTCGGAACGCTATTTCTTGTGTTTTCCAAGCTCCATTGATCCTTGTTTGGTCAGCATGCTTTCCATTTTTACCAATACTATCATATACCCTGTAGTATTAAAGAGCTTTATTATTCATCCATAAACTAAGATGAGTGAAATCATATCTCCTCCAGGTTCCTGCACCCCAACAAACTTCCTAGCTGCTGGGGTGCCCACTGGTACTTGGCACTCTAAAGTCAAATTTATATCCAAAATCGAGCCCAGACTTCCAGACATCAGCTTCAGATCCACCCTAAGGGCCCAGGCCACGTCTCGCCTAGAGAGATAAAATGTGCTGGACACCAGCCTCCCAGCACCACCCTACCATCTATGCTAAATGCCCTCCACACCGCTGCCCAATTCATCAAAGGTCTCCAACAATGTAACCACATGACCCCATCACTTGTTGAACTTCAGGGTCTACCCCTAAATGCATGCATCACCTTTGAAACCGGCTGCTTTATATACAAAACTGCCACCATGAATGCCTGCACGTGGCAGACGGTTCATGACCTGGCCAGATCTGTCAGCAGAAATGACAAAAAGAAGGAACCAGGAAACACACACTCGATCTATGCCCCGAGACTGTGGAATTTCCTACCAGTCAACATCAGAATCACCCCCAAACCTTCATGCAGTTCAGTACAAAAAAATCGAGGCCCTGTTCAATGACTTTTTCAAACCCTCCTAACCCCAGGCAGTCCAGTATCCCTCCTGACAACCACCCTCTACTGCCTGCCTGCCCTTTTCCACCCCACCCCCTCTCTGACCACTGCTAAATCTGCCGCACAAACTGCAAATGGTAGCCATTCCCTTCCATCCTAATGGTATGCCGGCAAAGAAGGCTATGTTGTAATGACTGTTCCCAAGCGTAACCAATTTAATGTTAAGCCTGTAACCCCTGGCAATAGACAGCGCTTCGGTGCTTCCAGAAGCTAGGTTCACACTCACTAAGTCCCCAAATATATACAATATTAATCTCTTTCAACGCTTGGGCTTGCTTCTCGGTGCCTCCTTTCTATGTTATTGTGTTATTTCCCCATCACAAGAGTATGGATGTTTAGTTTCCTTTTCCCCCCTAACCAAAATGTTTCTTGTGTCATTCCACAGGTATTTGGAAAGGACAACGTGTGGTTTTGGGTCATCTTCACGGTGATCCACGTCTTGGCCTCACTGGCCCTCAGCACCCACATATACTACATGGGCCGTTTCAAGATTGGTAAGGGTCGCTGTCATGGGTGCTGGGCAGGGCTGTGAGGCTCTGGGTGTCCACTCACACACAGCAAGATGAAACTACTCCAATGGAAGGGACTGAGATAGCCATTTACAGGAATGGGGGAAGGTGTGCTCAGAAGCCCCACACGTCCCAAATATTTAGCATTTCAAATGGTCACTAAAACATCTATGCAGACCACCCCTCCTTGGCTTCAATATCTTAGCATCAAGCCTTGTGTGTGAATTTGAGACAAACCTCTCAAGATCAAAAGTTTGACCTAATGCGTCAACTGCTTGCTCTGCCAGCTAGCGGGAGAAATACTGCCATGTTCTAGACTTGGGCCTAGGGTTCAATGTGCTCGTCCTTGGGTATGGGGCTGGAGAGTTCGCTAGCACCAGATCCAGAACTTGGGTTCTTAGTGATGTGCTGCTGAGCCATGTACAGCAGGAGTGGGCGGGGGCACAGTGTTCAATAATTATTCTCAGGCCCCATGTGCTCACCTGCCTACCAGAATGGGAACAAACCAAGATCCAAGATTTAGGGATTCGGGGGCTCTCCAAACACCGGTAGCGGGCAGTTTGGCCGCATAATTATACTGCCTATAGGAGGAAATATACCATCACCTGCAAGACCTTTGCCTGAGATGACCCTTTCTCAAATACCGGCAAGGGTTATACCAAGGCGATAGATATGCAGTCTAGCCTGCACAAATGAGTAAAGATCTGGATCAGGGACTGCATGTGTTTGAGGGGGGTTTGCACAAGTTCCAGTCCTGGGATTTAGGGCTGTGACAACAAAGCTACTTTCAAAATGACTTCTCAAGGAGCAGATGCATGCTTGACATGTGACTGACTGTGCTTCACCCTACCAGTCTTTCAGACATGCCGGCCTGTTAAATCCCCCGCACCCGCTGCAGATCAGTCTGTCTCTTGAGTGAAAGGTTTGCTTAATGGTGGCAAAACACAACCACAACCTTTCAAGTATTGTTGGTGTGGCTGTGGTTGTTAACACAAGCATGGTGCCCTGGGATTCAGACCTCCATGTTGCTTTCTCACATGATGTCTTTCTCTTCCTTCCCTGCTCTGCTGCTTTTCAGATGTGTCCAATGCAGGTAAATAATCTTATGATGAGCTGTCTCTTTCCACTGCAGTGGTCACTTTTGACAGAGTAGAATGAATGCACAGAGGAGCAGAATAATGCCACATTCTTTATTGCACTGTTTGGTGAGAAGGGGAGGGTCAAGTGGCCAGTGGATCACAGAACCATCCCTCACTCAGTTGTCAATTTACTGCTCATCATTGCACACATTCCTCACCAGGTTACCTACAGGATGATTTACAAATATACATGTGGGTGCATTGTAAACATTAAGGCAATAATACCGTTCTACCCTCACCAACATGGCATGAAGCATACTTATGCATCTATCTGCCTGCCTGCCTGTCTATAGGGTACATATGGGATAACCATGTATTCTGGTCCTGCCATTTCATCTGAACACTCATTAGACCATACTTCATGTTACCTGTTGTACATGTTCTATTACATGTAAATTAATGTATTTTCTTCCAATTGTGTGAAATCTATAATTCACAGGAATTCTGTACATCATGTTTGTGAGGATAGCCTAATTAACAACCTCCATTTGTGCAATGGCCAGACATACAGACATAACATATTGGTTGTTTCAGTTGTTTTTGATTACATTACATTTTTACGTGCGTCTTATACAAGATCATTTCAAATTTGCATGCTTCAGTCTAGATATTCAGTTAGACTTACAAAGGTGTCCATCTATGTAAGTTACGATACCATCTGCCATACTGCTGCTAATTATGGTTGCCTACGTGATTTTTCCTATTTGCACAATTTTCATGCTGCTTTTGATTGACTTGCACTTGCACTTTATGTCAATACTGACTAGAGTATGAAATGTCCTTTGATTTATTTGTACAAATCATTGTTGCCCTGTATTTTATTATCAGAATTGTAATTCTGATTATTTTATACATATTTTCGTATTCTGATCATTCTACAAGATTGATGGTCCCTCCATGATTAATTTATCGGCACTGAGCCATTGGAACCGTCAGTGATGACAATGTGATGCAATGTTTGATATCCTGCACATGTTTATGCTGCTATTTTGCCCGTTTGCACAAAGCTAAATTTTACATAATTATGCTGCTATTTTGCGGATTTTCACAAAGACATATTATACATGGCATTATGTTGCCTTTTTAGCCTGTTTTATAATTGACTGATTGATTTTCATAAGCTGCAATCTTATTTTTTCAAGCACACTATGCACACTTTTAATTATCAAATATGTATTGTAATATCTTGTTTTTAAAACCAGTAACACATGTTGGAAATTGAGGTGCAAGGGATTTGACTCATATGGCTTTTTGTGAGGAACTTTTCCTACTGGGGATACTTTTGCTCTTTATATTATAAGTGGGTGTAAGTGTCACACTGTTGGCTAAGTTTTGACTCTCCATTCCAACATGGCCGCCATAGAATCAGTCCTTGGTTGCACCTCTATTCCAACTGACATAGATGATGGACTACATGTCTTATTTAACTGTGTCTTTGTCCTTTGTTGTGCTACGTGATCAAGCGCTCAGTTGAGCGTGAAACGCGTTGTAGGTGGGCCGTGCACTAGGCGTCCTGCCCCTGTTTGTCTTGCTGTTTCCCCAGCCTTTTGTTCTGCACAACAGTGCAGTTTCTTACTATTAAAATAACTTCCTACTTTTACCGTGTGAGCTCTATATTTCTGGGTTCTCTTCCCTTTTGGGATTGTAGGACCTCACTGGGTCCACGGAGAGTGCGGTTCGTCCCCTCTCCTCTGGTTTCTTCATTATTTATACACGGAGCGTACCGTGTTGGACCTGCACCAAGTTTCTTTTTTCTGGCACGCCTCCGCTTAGAGTCGTTTTTTCAAGTGGAATCGCTGCTACTCGGGGCAGATTTCTCTGCAAACTGGAGCCGAGCCGTACCCATGAGGAAGCATAGCCTGAGAATACCTGCCTATGCGAATACGAGACGCGTGCCGGAGGACGCGCGGACTGTGGCCGTATGGTAGGTGACTGTCTTGTGTGTTCTGCATCTTTTCTCATCTGTCATTACGATGGTATTGTACTGCTCTGGTACTCCACCCTAGTTTTTCCTGTTGCCATTCTATATTGCTGGTTGCAATAGTTTGGGCATGCCGTGGCTATCCCACTCTAAATAAATGTATTTTTTCGCTTACACGTGATGAATGTTTTGCATTCATGTTGGAAGTTCTTGTCCATTGAAATAATTTTTTTCTTCTGGACATTCCAAGTGGCAGGGTGATACGCAGCATTTCAGACATGCAGGACGCCTGGGCAGCAGCTCGGCTTGCACAGGCTAGGGACCTTTTTAGTGAATCTCAAGTGATGCCTACTTCAGTACCCTCCATTGGGTCAAAAAAGAATAATGCAAGTCTCAATCCGGAAATAACTTTACTCAGAGACATTGAAAAACTTCGAAGAAGGGAAATCTCCAAATGGTGGGAGGAACATTCTTTACAAAACTATTTGGACGTCGGGCGCATACCACAAGGATTGCGAATTTTGACAATGCCCTCCTTTGAGGATCAAGATCCTGGCATGCTCCAGGAATGGGGAGATGCCAGTAAAGGTTGTTCAGCACACTTCCTTACCATCTTAGTCAAATATGCCAAATCAGACGAGCAAAGGCATTGGAAGAGCTTGCGAAAAAGGAAACGGAACTTAACAAAATGTCGCATTCTGAGGAGGGGAAACAATTCCGTGTCAAAATCAATGAATCTTTACTTGTATATGAAGATGATATTAAGCAACGAAAGCATCGCAAGTTTATCAGGGATAAAATTGACTATGAAAGAGGCAGGATGTTCACTTTTGCTAGAAGATTTGATTCACTACGCAAAAAACCAGCAATCCAGCCTACAGCTGGTGGTGATCCTGGTTCTATTTTGTCTGAATCAGATGTCTCAGTTTTTGAAAATGAGGAGCCTTCTGTCAGACTAAATTTTTTAGACGAGTTGAGACTGTTATGCCAGGATGGGAAAAATCAGAAGCAACGCGGAAAGGGGCGAGGCAGAGGAAAAGGAAGAGGAAGGGGACAGAAATCACGAGGAGGAAAACAACTCGGCGAGGCCAGCGTGGGAAACGGCCCATAAGCATGCCAAGAGAACAGAGCAACGCGCTCTGGGACAAAAAAATAACTAGTGACAATATGAAGCTGTGTCAAATTATCAATCTGTCCTCTCATGTCCTCACAAAAGCCCAAACCTCGGTCCTTTCGCTTGGACTTAACTTTGGCCCCACTAAAGCATTTGATTATGTCCAGTCACGCATTGACCTGGATAAATTTATCCGTAAGATCAGACTCAAGAAATTTTTTTCTTTAAATCCAACTGTGCCAAAACCACCAACACCTCGTATTGGCCACACCAACCTTCTGATCTCTGATATTCCATCTCTCATGGACCTGGCCTGTCTTGAAGATTCTGACTATGATCCCTCAAATGCTTGTCTTGCTGATTTCGACATTGACCCTGACTGGGATGTACGCACCAAACTCGAGGGTAAATCTAAATTCAATCCACAGTTCCCTGTTGATGGATGCATTGAAGCATTCTATGATTTGTGCATTAGTGATTTCAGAAAACTACGGAGAAGTACCATCAAGAGCAAACACAATCTCACTTCTGCTCAACTCACAGCCATCGGCGAATTACAAAGCTTGCCGAACATTATTATCAAACCAGCCGGTAAGGGTTCAAACATTGTAATTCAAGATCGAGTACATTACGTAACGGAGGCCAATCGTCAACTCAAGGATCGACTGTGTTATGCCCAACTTTCGAAAAATCCCTTTTGCGATATACAGTCTGACCTTAAAAACCTATGCACTAAATGGGTTGACATTGGCCTCATAGATGATGATTTTGTTAAATTTCTGGCTCCATACTGTTTCACTATACCTACAATCTATTTTTTACCCAAAACTCACAAATCTCTTGTTCGTCCACCGGGCAGACCTATTGTTACTCTGTGTGGTTCTCTCCTTGAGCATCTGGCCCAGTTTGTTGACGAAACTTTATTTCCTCTTGTGTCAGTTTTACCTTCTTATTTGCGGGATACTAAAGATTTTCTGCAACATATTTCTAACATACCCTGGGAGGATGGTCTGCTTCTAGCAACCCTTGATGTTATCTCCCTTTATACCTCCATTGACCATCAAGTTGGTATGGGTGCCTGCAAATATTTCCTTGATACTCGCTCATTGAATTTTCACAGTCACAGTTCTATGATTCTTGAAATGCTCTCTTTCTGCCTAAATAACAATGTTTTCTTGTTCGAGGGTTCCTTTTTCCGTCAGGTAAGGGGCACTGCCATGGGAAGTACTTTTGCTCCTTCATATGCAAACCTGACAATGGGATGGTGGGAGGCCACTTTCCTTAGTGATCTACTTGCATCTAGCTTTGCCACACATATTGTCGCCTGGTGGCGATATATTGACGATGTATTCGTCATATGGAAGGGGACCGAAGCTGAATGGCAATCATTTGTGAAACAGATTAATACCAACATGTCCAATCTGAGCTTCACAGAGTGTAACAGCATGACTGAAATTGTCTATCTTGATATAGTTGTGACCCTCGAAAGATCTGGCCTCCATACAGCACTATACAAAAAACCCTCAAATACCGGTCTGCCCTTACATGCCACAAGTTGTCATCCTACGTCATGTAAACATAGTATTCCATATGGTGAATTTATCAGATATCGTAGGAACTGTACAGATTTAGCATCCTTTGACCATCATTGTGCCCTGGCGGCTCCAGACTTTGTTAAGCAAGGCTATGAGCGCAGAATCATAGAATTGGCCTACACCAAAGCACGTGGACTATGCAGGGACCGCCTATTGCATGGCATTAAGCCTGCTAGAACTACTGTCAACGATGAACCCCGTCTGATTGTCACATTTGACAATGCCTCCAATCATGTTCGCAAAATCATAGAGCGACATTGGCGGGTTCTCATCGTTGACAAAGACTTATGTCTTCTGCTTTCTAAACGTCCAACCATCACGTACAAACGTGTACCCTCGCTCAGGGATAAACTGGTCTCTAGTTTCTTGTCACCTATTAACACCAATCCATCTCTCATGAAATCACTGATGGAATCCCCCATAGGCTTTACTAAATGTTTTAAATGTAAGGCCTGTGCTCATGCCACTGCATGTAAATCCTTTTTACATCCGGTCACCCAATGTAACCAGTTAATCAAGCATTCAATGAACTGTGATACCACTTTTGTGGTTTATGTGCTCTCATGTCCCTGCATGAGATGGTATGTCGGGAGTACCGCATGTAAGCTTAAGCTCAGAATATTACAGCACCTTAGGGCAATTAAAAATTCAGGTCCTGCATACCCTATGGCCAAGCACTTTAAACAAGAACATAACAATGACCTTTCTCTCCTTAAATTCTTTGCAGTGGCACACATCCCGATCCATCCTAGAGGTGGGGATCGTGTGTTAAAGTTAAGACAGAGACCAGATTCATTTTGGATTTCGACACCAAGTTCCCTAATGGTCACAATCTTGACGAGGAGCTTTATACGTTTCTAGGCACATAAGAGAGTATTTTCCCCTAACTGTTTGTTTTGGATTGGTTTTCCTTCCGTTATCAATCCGGTTTTGATTACATTTAGTTGATGGGATTGTGCTTTCTCATTATCGAGTGTTTTTTCTTTTGTCTTTTGGGATAAACATGTTGTTCCCATTTCACTTATCAGTCACTGACCTGTGCTTAAGTTTCACCCTTTCTCATTACCACCATGGTGGTTATATTACCACTAAGGTTTATAATTGGGATTGGCTTTATTCTTAGCCTTATTTTTTAAGCTGCTATATCCACGACCTAGCAGGACATTTGGCACTTTTTATTTACTTTTTTGTTGTAGTCTTTGGTGTTTAATAACTTGGCGCTTTTTGTCACCCTCTCCATCTTGGTTACTTGGTTGTTTCAGTTGTTGTTTTTGATTACATTACATTTTTTCGTGCGTTTTATACAAGATCATTTCAAATTTGCATGCTTCAGTCTGGATATTAAGTTAGGCTTACAAAGGTGTCCATCTATGTAAGTTACGATACCATCTGCCAATTAATCTGCCATACTGCTGCTAATTATGGTTGCCTACGTGATTTTGCCTATTTGCACAATTTTCATGCTGCTTTTGATTGACTTGCACTTGCACTTTATGTCAATATTGCCTACGTGATTTTGCCTATTTGCACATTCTTCATGCTGCTTTTGATTGACTTGCACTTGCACTTTATGTCAATACTGACTAGAGTATGAAATGTCCTTTGATTTATTTGTAAAAATCATTGTTGCCCTGTATTTTATTATCAGAATTGTAATTCTGATTATTTTATACATATTTTCGTATTCTGATCATTCTACAAGATTGATGGTCCGGTCCTTCCATGATTAATTTATCGGCACTGAGCCATTGGAACCGTCAGTGATGACAATGTGATGCAATGTTTGATATCCTGCACATGTTTATGCTGCTATTTTGCCCGTTTGCACAAAGCTAAATTTTACATACTTATGCTGCTATTTTGCGGATTTGCACAAAGCCAGATTATACATGGCATTATGTTGCCTTTTTAGCCTGTTTTATAATTGACTGATTGATTTTCATAAGCTGCAATCTTATTTTTTCAAGCACACTATGGACACATTTAATTATCAAATATGTATTGTAATATCTTGTTTTTAAAACCAGTAACACATGTTGGAAATTGAGGTGCAAGGGATTTGGCTCATATGGCTTTTTGTAAGGAACTTTTCTTTTGCCTATTGGGGATACTTTTGCTCTTTATATTATAAGTGGGTGTAAGTGTCACACTGTTGGCTAAGTTTTGACTCTCCATTCCAACATGGCCGCCATAGAATCAGTCCTTGGTTGCACCTCTATTCCAACTGACATAGATGATGGACTACATGTCTTTTTTAACTGTGTCTTTGTCCTTTGTTGTGCTACGTGATCAAGCGCTCAGTTGAGCGTGAAACGCATTGTAGGTGGGCCGTGCACTAGGCGTCCTGCCCCTGTTTGTCTTGCTGTTTCCCCAGCCTTTTGTTCTGCACAACAGTGGAGTTTCTTACTATTAAAATAACTTCCTACTTTTACCGTGTGAGCTCTATATTTCTGGGTTCTCTTCCCTTTTGGGATTGTAGGACCTCACTGGGTCCACGGAGAGTGCGGTTCGTCCCCTCTCCTCTGGTTTATATATATTTTAATTCAAATTTATTAACAGGATACAAAAGTTTCCCATATGTTATTTTTTGTGATGCCATTAAGGGGTTCTTGTTACATGATAATAACCGCTTGACCAGAGGCCACATTGTTTTTAAATGCCACCAGAACTCAAGATTTGTTTGTATAGTATGTGTGTATCATGCTCGCGCCACCCGGTAGTAGCTTTAGATCACTTCTGGGTTAGCGTAGAATGGAGAGAATGTTTGCAGGTGGTCCAGGGGCAAAGGGCTACTCCAATAGATGACTAGACTTTATAGACCAAGAACAAGAGGAGCACAGTTTGATATTCTGGAATGAACTGCAAAGACTGAATGGTGGATGGGACAGCAGATGACTAAACAGGCATCAGGGACAACAGTGGACTAGTGAGTCTTAAGAACTCTGAGGATTTGGAAGATGTCTTCATGAGCCAGAGATGGGCCATAAGAAGTAGAGCTTTTTTAATGAAGGGGTTTCCCCCTAAAATGTTTTGTACTTAGCCAGGTGAATGGCTTGCAAGTTCCAAGAGGTTGACGGTACGCGCCTGGTCAATAGATAAGGGCAGAATAGCTTGGAGATGTAAACCAGTGCTCTTCTTAATAGTGCCTTATGGACAGGCAGAGCTTTGAACTCACATTGTACCCAGATGGGTCCAATGCAAGATCTTCCAGGCTGGGCTGAGGAGTCACGATCCTCATACTTCTCAGCTCCCAGAGGTCTGTAGGCTGTTTTCACTTGGTGCTTGTAGTAAAGAGTACTACATTAGTCCAGTCACAATGTGGCAACTACAAGGACACAAGTGATTTTTGAGGAAGTATAGTTTGGGTTAATTTATATGATTTGAAAAGCGCCAAATTAAGGCCCCTAGGATTAATGGTGCAACCATGACTTGGCACCAAGACAGATAACAGGGCTATAAGAGAAGACGCTGCTTAGTGTAGACTGCTCAAGAACAAAACAGAGTTTATGAGCATTTTTAAAGGATTCCAATGATACAATGTTCCTCAAGTCAGGTGGCAGAGAGTTCCAGAGCATAGGGGCAGCAGAAAAACGAATGTGCCTTTAGTCACCAAAGCTAGTTTGGTTCTTGGTACCATCAAAAGATTGCTACTATTTGAGCATAATGCTCTTCAGTTTGGCTGTCCAACAAGACTTTGCGCAAGATACACAGGGCTGGTACCATATAAATGGTCCTGACCCGAAAAGAGAGCCTAGTGGCCACAGGTAACCAGGGAAATCCACTTCTTGCCTTAGTCACATGGTCTCGCTTACTCAACCGTACCACTGCGCGAACTGCGTTGTTCTGTAAAACCTGTAGCCTATTCAGTTCTACAATAATCTGAGAATTTGGCACAGTTGATTTAGATGGGACAGGACAACTACTATGATTAATTGTTTATGGGTTATCATGTGATTGATGGCTTTAAAGGCAGCAGACAGGTCCAGACGAAGGAGAGCACATGATAGGTCTTGATCCCTGGAAGTGAAAAGGTCCTTCTTGTATGTTTAAAAGGTTACTTTTGGTTCTTTATATCTACGCCTTTTCCAGTCTTTGGTTTATAATCAAGGCCCCTTTGCAATCTGTAGACAAACACGTATAATAAAAAAAGCTTAACTATAAATCCCAGCATGTACAATTCAGTTGGCTATAAAGTAAGGACAGGATAAATGTGACTTCATGCCATGCGAACACTTACTAACTCTGATTTAGGTAATCAAGGAGATAACACAGAAGACTTGTCATATGATCTCCAAAGGATTCATGTTGTGAGGGTGATGTTTGTAGAGGTAGCCCACTGGATAGTTGGTAAAAAGGGTGGATTAGTTGGAAGGAAAGAACACTCATCTCAGAAACCCCTGTCACTTCTTAATCAATTTGGGAGCGGGTACATTGAAGACAAAGCCGAGCCCTCAGGCACTTCACAAATCTCCTGCAGATCCAAGTTGATCTGCGCTGCAAAATGACACAAAACTGCCATTTAAGTGCCCCTCTACAGAGGGCACTGCATGCAAACACACCAAGCAGCAGCTGTGCATGTTAGAAGTGGCGGAAAGCAAGTAAGGCAGCGCAAGTGCCCCCCGCCTCTCTGTAAACAGCAACTAGAGCCGCACTGAAGGCAGCACACCCATGAGGGAGGGAAAGTACTGCCCACTAATCGAAGGAGCTTGGTGACGCAGAACCACTGGCACCCCCTCAAATTGCTAAGCCAGGCTCAGGGAGTAAATAAGACATTAAAAGCAGCATAAGTACAAGCATAAGACCAGCACTGGTGCCAGCCTTCTCCCTGCCAGGTCCTGTGCAGGTGTGGCTAAGTAACGACAGAAGCACTAAGCAAGAAGCAGGCAACCCGGGCCACCATGCAACATAGCTACATAAAGGGAAATAAATAGGCTGCAGCATATCCCTAAATACACTGCCAGAACTGCCAGTTGAGGCAGAGAGCCCCCAAGCCCAAACAGGGTGCACCGCAAAAGGTCCAACCCCGACCAAGCTGCAGCAAGATATACAGACACAACCCTCTGGTTCCCCCACATGGCCCCATTGACCAGGAGGGGGATAGCACGCAAGGGACCTCCCCCACTGCCTACACAGACAGGGGCCCGGCACATAGGACCTCAAACAAGTATAGGACTGCAACCCAGCCCAAGGACAGCGGCACATGGGGTACATGCATCATACCCAGGTCTAACCCCAAAATAAACCGACAGGCAGCCTGCAGATGCTCCCCAAAGGGACAGGACCTCCAGAGGTAAATAAACACTCACATATGCCCCTCAAGGTGAGTAAACACAAGACCAAACAGTCATCTATAGAGTCATACCCAAATCAAGCAACCACGTTGCAGGAACCTGTATTGAATAAGCAGACATAGGTCGTGCCAAATAACAGAATGGAAGAGGAGCAACCAATCCTGCAGGCAATAGCTGCTCTAAAGATCTCACTAAAATCCAAAATGGACTCCATCATGATCGACATGGGACCTCTACGGCAAGATGTCCGAGACCTGGCATGCAGGACCGGGATGCTGGAGAAATAGGTGGTGGACAACACCGCAAAGATGAAAGGAGCGCAGGATGCCATCAAAACACTACAGCAACAAGTGTCGTACTTGGAGAGCAGAGCAGATGACGCAGAGGGGAGTGCTTGCAGAAATAATGTAAGGATCATAGGGCTTCCGGAAGGCGAGGAGGGCAGGAATGCAACATCCTACATAGAAAACATGCTACTGCAGGACATAGGCCCTGGTAATCTAACCCATGGCTTCCCTGGTAATCTAACCCAGGGCTTCACGATCGAGTGGGCACACAGGGCATTAACAAGGAGACTCCCACAAGGTGCCCCTGTTTGCCCAATAGTGGCCAGCCAAAGTTATGAACTACAAAGACAGGGAAAGAATGTTGTCATTCTTCACAACTGGCTGCAGCATCAGCAGGGCATCGGCAACACTCGCAGCATACCCCAACTATACTCTACAAGTGCAGAGAAACAGGATAGAATTTAGCTCAGTCAAAGAAAAACAGAGACACAACGGCCAATATGCGTGAAAGAAAATAAATCACACATAAACAGTAGGAAGTCGTTTAGCTATGTATAATCACAATTAAACAGGATGTGAACAGGAGTAGGCACCTCACTCACGAAACACAGGTGTACCCAAACCCCCAGACAACCGCACCTATACAGGAACTAAGTATCCACCGGCTGCACTCGAGTCGCTGCAGACAGTAGGGAGGCATCACTGTAGCACAAAGCAGGAGCACCTGAGCATGACCAGTAAAGCTCAACATCGTTTGAGAGGTGGGATTGGTTCAGTGGGAGGAGGGTTATGTTTAGAAGTTTATGTGCACACCTGCAAGGAATACGCATAGTAAGTGCAGGCATCAAGCAGTACAAACACGCAACCGGAATAAGACCGCAAAAAAAGATAAACCAAGATGCCTCAGGCCCGGCCAACTTTCCCTTACAGTCAGTTCACCACAGCAGGCACACCAGATGGAGAGTCTGTAATGGTTAACCTGGAACGTCAGGGGACTTAACAATTACATAAAGAGGTCATGACTTACCTACGTGGGCAGAGGATCAATGATGCACTGCTCCGAGAGACACACCTCACTAAAAACAAGCTAAATACACTAAACAGGCAGGCGGCACGATAGGATCTACGTACTCCACGTATGTCCCTGGAGTACTAATATGGATAGACCCAGCCACACCATTCTGGATACAGGAAACGATATCCGACGAAGAAGGCAGGATGGTCATAGTGCACGGTTTCCTTGAAAGAAGAGAAGAGAAGTATAGATCATTAATACATATGCCCCTAACTATGATGCCGCAACCTTTTTCTGTTCTTTGTACACAAGAAGGCCCGTATAGGAACTGTTGGATAATATGTGGGGGGATCTCAATTGTACGTTATCCCAACACTCGATAGATCAGACAACAAACGCACACAGCCAGCCCCCCAGCCAAAGTGTTGGCTACCCTTTTGAAGGAGTTCGAATTAACAGACATATGGAGGAACAGACATCCGCACGCAAGACACTATTCACACCACTCAGAATCACATAACGTAAGCACTAGGATAGATTACTTCTTTGTGGGCAATGTAATCTATACAGAATTTGTACAAGCAGAGTACAAGACACAAGTACTATCAGACTACGCTCCCCTTCAGATAGCATGGCAAGCAGCCCCCCCAAACCCAAAATCCCTACATGGAAACTAAGAGCGGAAGCCCTGCAAGACGGGGTGTTCAAAGAACACATCAGGGGAAACATTCAATACTACTTTCTACATAACACTTGTAGCATTAAAACAGCTGACACTGTGGAAAGCTTTCAAAGTGGTAATTAGAGGTGAAGCCATGTCCAAATCAGGGGGGCTACAGGCAGCAATCACCAAGGAGTTAAAATCGGCAGGAAAAAAAACTAGAGATAGCGGATAAGAGAACAAACAATCCCAACATGCACACCCCTGTTCTCACCCAACTGAAGCTTGAATGCATGCAACACTGGGATAGATTAGGCAAGCTGAATACAGCAAATACAACGAAAGGTTGCATGCAGAGGGCGACAAACCAGGCAGATTACTGTCATGGCTGTATAAGAGGTACGTCAGAAAAGAAGTAATAAGCACCATTATGGATGAAGCAGGGACAACATGTACGACACACAAGGACATAAATAACACCTTCAGGGAGTACTATAAAAAGCTCTACACAAATACACAGGAGACGCCACAAGCGGATCTGGTAGAGGCCTCAGCACTGACAAAACTCCCGTGTCTTGATGGGGTGGCAGCAGAGCTGCTAGGAGCCCCCATCACCACAGAGGAAATTAAAGGCACGTTTGGAGACGTACCAATGGGTAAGACACCAGGCATGGATGGACTCCCAAGCAAGATCTATAAAGTATGCGAAGCGATGCAACACCGCTCCTCGGTATATTTAACAAAGCATATGGAGTAGGGAAGCTCCCTAAATCCCTGAGAGAATCCATAATCCTTCCTCTCCTGAAACCGAACAAACAATTCACAGACTGTGGATCGTACAGGCCACTGTCCCTCCTCAACCAAGATAGTAAGATACTCACACCGCTGTTGGCCAATAAACTGAAGAAAGTGATAGCAGATTTTATGCACCCAAACCAAGCAGGGTACGTTCCTGTTAGGAACACAACATGGAACTTGTGAAAGCTACATCATACTATACAAAGCACAAACTGCCTCACTAGGGACTACGTGGTAGCCTAGGTGCCATTAAAGCGCTTGATTCAATAAACTGACCATGGCTCAAAGCCACGGTGCTGAAATTCGGACTAGGGGCAAACTTTATCATATGGGTGATGTTACTATATAACAAACCTATTGCACAAGTCAAAACCGGGGTAGCCAAATATCAGAGCAATGGGAACTGGAAAAAGGAACCAGACAGGGATGCCCCCTGTCCCCGATGTTATTCATATTAGGTTTAGAACCCATAGCTGCATATGCTGGGGCTGGCATAATGCTAGACGGCAAGTACTATCTGGTCTATGTATGCAGATGACATGCTGCTTTGCATACAGCACCTGGAAACAAACGTAGAATATGTACTAGAAATACTAGACAGATTTGTGGAACTATCAGGCATCACCATCAACCTAGAAAAATCGTGCCTGTTTCCACTAGCAGGGTTCAAAGGGCTGGCAGTAAATAAGATACTTGTGTTGCAGGTATAATGGCACACAACCACGTTCAAATTGGGTGTGGATATCTACCATGACCCGCAAAGAGAGCATGAAAACAATACCCTACTAGCGCTATGAAACGTGGGGTAGTCCATAAACGTCTGGGCCCAACTTCCTCTATCTCTCATTGGCAGAGCCTCGCTATTAAAATTGGTGGTGTTGCAGATAATGCTGCATTTCTTTGGCAACATACCGTACAAAATACCCAAGAAGTTCTTTACAGAACTAGACTAATGTGTCGAATGCTCCTGTGGCATAATGGGAGGAGTAGGTTGGCCTTGACCACACTGCGCCACCCATATAAGAGCGGAGGAATCCGACTGCCCAATTTCGAATTCTATTTTCTAGATAGCCAGGTGCAGTTTGTAGCAAGTTGGCTATCGGATAAACCCTCACTAGACACTTATCTGTTACTAGAACCCAGCAAGCCCTTCTTCGTTAAAGAATTGTGATGGTTGAATAGCATCCACCTGGCACATCCCCCCACCTGTACACATTTGGAAAGAACATCTGGCCGAGAGCATGCAAAATACTGCAGCAGAACACCCCGTTCTCTGCACAAATTCCATTGGTTGCGTTGGAGGCAGATGCCCAACAAACAAGGCTGAACAAATAGAGGCATTGGGAACCCTTGGGTGTAGCAACAGTAGGGGACCTGTTCATGGAAGGCGAGTTGACTAATTTGCAAAGATTATAACACAAACGGGCATACATAAAGGGCAAGACATCAGATATTTAAAACTGGTGAAAGCACTCAAATCAAAATGTCCAGAATTATTGCAACAAACGAATTCTAACAACACAGTAGACACCATGTACGAAGTATCGTAAGGGGGTCACACCATCTCCCGCATATATGAGTTACTAATCACCAGCGGGATAGACGGAACACCACAGGTGCGGGAAAAATGGGAAACAGACAGACATTGGGGAACAATTCACAGACACTAGTTGGAAACACGTCCTGGTATACCACAAACGTGTATCCAGAAACGCGAGGCTGCAGCAGATGCAATTATTTATCACACACAGGGCTTACCTCACACCTAGGAACATGTCCTAATGTAGCAGGGCGGAAACACAGCAATACCCTAAATGCAGGGAGATAGAGGCGGGCATGCTGCATATGTTTTGGACATGCCCAATAGTCCAGCAATATTGGGCAGCGATCGCAAACAAACTAGCTCAATCAGACATCACACTGAACGGTGTCTAGTCAAATGGTCGACAGACAAATGGTCGACACAATTTGGTCGACACGACAAATGATCGAATTCTTTTTAATTTATATATATATTTCTTAGGTTTTCGTTTAGGGAAAAAAGGGGTTTTTAGCAAAAAAAAGGTGGGTTGCGGGGGCCCCCCCCCAAAAAAAATAATTTGTGAAAAAACAAAAGAAATTCGACCATTTGACCTGTCGACCTTTTGGTGTCGACCATTTGTCCTGTCGACCATTTAGATTCGACCAAATGACCTACAACCAGCAATATTGGGCAGCGATCGCAAACAAACTAGCTCAATCAGACATCACACTGAACGCTTACTAGGTAAATTCACCAGGAAGAAAAAATACAAGACCTATTGAGAAACTTAGCATACATACTGGCGAAGCGCAGGGTAGCCATGGGGTGGAAATCCCCAGAGAACCTGAGGGTGGAACTGTAGGGGCAGACTTGAAGAGATGGGTAATGGCCGAATCAGTAGTGTGGCAGAGAGCTATTAAAACAGCTCAAACAGGCAGTGTGACGCATCTGCAAGATTGGTAAACATTAATCCAAACAGTATTCGCACCCAAGGAGACGGGAAACTAATGCAATACCCCGTACAATTAACAGATGCATTAAGCCACGCGTAAGCAGCAACAGACTGTAAGGACTGCCTGCGAAGTAAACAAAATATAGTACAACAATTCTGATAGTGCACAAGTTGTTTCTTAGTTGAGGAAGGGAGGAGGATGGGGGGAGTTGACCGGTTTCTGAAAGAGAGTTTACATCGGGTATGCAACAGTGAAATGTTTCTGGTATGATGTTGTAAACGAATTTAAAAAAATTGTTTAAAAAACCCCAAAAAAACAAAGTTGTCCCGTGGAACTCATGAGAAACTTTTCAAGTCCTAGATAGATTTGGTGCATTCTGTTTTTGAACTACCTAGCACACGGCCAATCAGGTTCCTTATATTGCCTGGAACAATATTTCAATATTTATTTGCCACAAATGTCTTGGGAGACAGTTCGATATCATGCTATGGTCAACCTTCAGATAAACCAACAAGCATTATCTTCATTATATGGGAAACACAGAGGTTCCCTTGATTCCTATGAATTTTCAAAGACCAAAATTGTTGTCTTTTTATGGATAAATGGACAAACCAAAGGAGCACTAATCCCTTTACTCCGCCTCGTCCATCGGCTGCTACAGCCGAATCCCTCAGTTCTCGATTTGGCCAGCATAGCCAGATAGAAGATCGCAACCAATATTGTTTTTGAAGAAGGCAGAACACAGGATTGCCGAAACAGTAGAGATTGATGGGGTATAGAGTGTAGCCTGGTACAGTGGGGACAAACAATGATATTCCTCATAGATCTCTCCCCATAGGTGTTGAGAATGAAAGGTTTAATGTGTTGACCCAGATCCTTTGTACCTGGATTATTAACTGTCTGGGAGGTAGGCGAGTGGGCGATGGTGGGATTATTGTATGACCGAGAACCCGTTTCTTGAGGTGAATGAAAGTATTGTACACATTTCTTTCAGTGATTGTGATATTTGAATTTTTATTTCAGTCATGGTCATTTCTTTATGGCCATGAGAGAATAACAGGAATCTAATTTGTAATGGACAGACTGCTTCAGTTGAATTGAATTGAATTGATATTTTATTTATATCGCGCTCATACACAGGTGTTTCAGAGCGCGACAAGGCAAGGGAGGGGAACAGGGGAGAACCAAAAAAATAAATAAGTAAAAACAACGATCTTACTAGGCCCAGTGACATTGAGAACGTGCAAGTGCATGGGAGAGAGGGAGGGGAAACGTGCATGGCAGGGGGAAAAGTGGAAAGTGCGGAGAAAAGGAGAAACAGAATAAATAATAATAAAATAAATAAATAAGAGGTAATAGTGGTAGTGCAGCCAGCAAGTGGCAATTGCTAGGTTTAAGGCAGCAGACAGGGTAAGTCTGATAAGTGCAGGAAGAACAAAGGGGGTAATGTATGGGTACTGATACAGACCCTAGTGCAAGGGGTGGCCCAGGGGCAGTGCGGGAGGGTGGCAGGGTGAGCAGGTATCTGGGCCCAGAGGACAGAGGGTGGCCAGGGGCACAGTACCAGGAGAGAACAAATCAGCAGGGGAGAGTGGGAGCAAAGGCAGAAGCAAAGAGGATGGTCTTGAGGTGCTTCCGGAACCGGAGATGGTTCTCCTCGAGTTTTAGAGTGGCAGGGAGGCTGTTCCAGAGGGAGGCCCCAGCCGCAGACAGTGATCTACCCCAGCTCGTTTCTTTGAAAAACAGCTGACCCTGAGGTAGAGGAGCGAAGGGCTCGAGTGGGGAGGTATTTGTGGAGGGATAGCTGAAGGTATTTTGGACCCAGGCTCCAGAAAGCCTTGTGGACAATGCAGAGGGTTTTGAATTTAATCCTTGCATCCACTGGGAGCCAATGAAGTGATTTCAGAGCTGGAGAGATACGATCCCAGGGCTTGAGGCCAAGGACAAGTCTTGCAGTCCTGTTCTGGATTAATTCCAGAGGGCAAAGAGTAAAGGCAGGTAGATTTATAAAGAGGCTGTTACAATAGTCCAAACTAGAGAGAACCAGAGCTTGGGAGACGGTGAGCTTCTGGGGGAAGGAGAGGAAGGGCAGAGTACCTCTGAGGGGGTCTAGTAGGAAGTTTGACTTTTTAGAGACCTCAGAGATGTGGGCGGAGAAGGAAGGTGTGGAGTCAAAGAGGACCCCATGGTTCTTAGCCTCGCAGGTGGGGGTAGGAGGAGGGCCAAGGGAGGACTGCCAGAGAGTGAGGGGAAAGGATGGTGAAGGTGTACCGATGAGGAGGATCTCTGTCTTACTACATTCAGACAAAGATCATTGGCGGCACACCAATCTTGAATGGCAGTTAGGCAATCAGAGATGAGAGAGGGAGAGGAGGTGCCCGAAGGTAGCCTGAAAATGAGTTGAGTGTCATCAGCATAGCACTGGAAATCTGAGCAGAAGATGGCAATGCATTGGGCCAGAGTTGCCAGGTATTGGTTGAAAAGCCAGGGTGAGGGGTTAGACCCATGGGGAACACCACAGGTAGAGAGGAAGATAGATGATAGGTAGGACCCAAGTTCCGAACCACCTTGCATCTCTTCTGTTTTTTGGGGGAAGGAAACCCTTTGTCAAAATACCTCCCTCTTCCTTGGTATCTTAGTGGCAGGTGACCCCTTTGCTGTGACATCACTTCCTGAAGGAGTGACTGGGTTCAAGTTTGGGCCTTATGGTCAACCTCTACCACCCTCTCCACTCCGTAAATCCTAGAAGTTGACCCCCATGAATCAGAGGAGTGAGAAGGGAGGAAAAAAAATGCTGCATTTGACGTTATGCATTCAATTCTCACTTGGTGCTGCAGAGGTACGTAAGAAGATGCAAATAGAGTCACTGATGATTCAGAACTGTTGAATTGTAGCCCTGGAACACGCGCTTGGGTGTGTGACTCTTGTGCCCAATTCTAACTTGCCATTTGCCTCATGCAGACACACTGTTTTGAACACCTCCGCTTCACCATGTCTTCATTACCCTGTTGCAGATTTAGGAATTTTCCGCCGGATTGCGATGGTGCTCTATACAGACTGTATCCAGCAGTGCAGCCGACCAATGTACATGGTAGGTGGCGCCTCAGTGTGATGCAGGCATCTGTTTGCAGTCAATATTATAATACTTTACAGGACTTGGACATTCCCTTTTGTATGGACACCTAAAACTGGGGTATGTTACCCAAGACCACCTCCCTCATCACAGTACTCACTGTTGTGGCTTAGTTGCTTTCTCAGAACCTATACCCAAACTTTGTTTCATAGGGCATGACCTTACCAGCTCATACCCTTACCTTACAGAATGGCATAAGAGGGTGGTGACATCATAACTCCTCCTGTTTTTTGGAACAGAAGGGTCAGGCTGCAGCGGGGCGCATGAGCTTTCCAAAGACACCAGCACATGGTTGCGATATGGTACACCATAATTTCAGCCTTGTTCTTGTGGTGCCCCTGTTGATTTCCGGCAGAGCTGCAGGTCTGCGGTGGGGGGCGGTGACGGAAAGAGTTTGGGTGCTGTGTATTGCATAGGGGAGGGAGCAGGGCCTGCACTCTTGTTGATGTTGCCCCGTTCCTCCCTGGAACCTGTATGTTAAGCACTACTGCTAGGCAATGTGGTGCACACAGAAGCGCGTGCTTTCATCAGTCAGTGATAAAGATAAGAAGACAGGTAAGCGGTTGTGTTGTTCTATACATACAAAATCCTTCCTCATATAACAAAAATGAATAGATTGTCAAATGTTCAGATCCCACTCTGAATGTCTTCGGCATTCGCCTAGAGGGAGAGTTAAGGGGAGGGGGCGGTCCTGATCATGATCCCATTCTAGGACTAGATTTGGGCATACTCTGGGCTGCTGAGATTCCATAGGGAGATTGTCAGGACAGCATGCAGTTAACGTCCCCATTCCTCTCCTAGACTTCCAAAAACTAAAGAGGCATGGCCATTATCTTTTTTTTCCAACCTTTATTTATATTTTACAATAGAAATGTACAATACAATTGTTAGACAAACAATCCTGAACTAAAATAACTAACCAAATCACAGCACCATAACTATAAACAAGTGCATGAAACCTATATACAATCACAGAAAAACCCCACCACTCTCAACCAAAGAGATGACAGAAATTTGAAATGAGACTAGTACACATCAGTAGATTTCCCCCAGATCTCATCATAAATGACCAATCTATTGTTTTTCCTTAAATCACCATTTCAACCTTTGCAAGTTTGTGCATTTAATTAATCCATTCATCAAACAGCAGAGCAATCTTGGATTTCCATCCCCGTAGGATTAACCATTTGCCAAAGATAGCGCCTCTGAACAGCCACTTTTTCTGAGAAACATTCAAGACATTCAACTATTCATCATCACCCAAGATCATTGTTTTGAAATCAAGGTCAAAATTCGAACCTAACACAATCACACATGCCTCACATACTTTCGTCCAAAAACCACAGACTCTAGCACAGCTCCAAAGCATATGCTCAGGTGTACCGACCTGATGAACACAACCGCAACATTCATCCGAATCCGAAAGACCACGCTTCATCAAACGTTCCGGGCACCAATAAACTCTATTCAAGATCTTAATTTTAAGTGAGCAAAGCATTACATTCCTACACATACTATGCCAAACAGCCGGGGTAACAATTGGGTCAATTCTCCTGCTCCATTCCTCCTGGAGGTCGTCATTACTCCTGTAATTCACAACCATCAGCTTGTATAATCTACTAGTCAATCCTCCTTCACCTTGTTTCGGTTTAGTCGAAAAAAGATTCAAGTCTAAGATATTTGACCAGTCAACTTCACCAACAGATTTCTTCAAACGCCTATAATCAACCTTCGAAAAACCAAAAATGTCCCATTTCTCTTTCACTTCTTCTGCAGATGGCCACCTTCCATCTCTCTCAAAATCACCGATCCATTTCACTACACCTAAGAACCACTCGGGCCAAAACAGCATCCTTCCGTTATCTCTTATCATTGAATTTAACCAAACTGAAGCTTGCAGTGATTTTAGAGCATCAACTCCCAACAGCTCTAGCAGATTTCTCCAAGCTTCCCGTAAAAATTCCATGGTAGGTAATTTCACACCTCCCAACTTCGATTGAGTAGTCAAGAGCGCTCTCGGCTCAACGGACCAGAAACACTTGCCTACGCAATAGACCAATCATCCGACTTATTATCCAGAAATGGAACAAATGACTGGGCCGAAAACACCAAATGATAGGCTCAGAAATTTGGCACCCCTAGCCCACCACAATCCACTGGCAGCTGAAGTTTCCAAATTTTGAGGCTTGCGATCCCAAATAAACTCCTGCATTGATCGCTCTAATTCCTTCCAATAGTGCGGACGGATCCTCAGAGGCAACATGCTAAGAATGTAATTCACCTTTGGGGCCAAAGTCATCTTGAGGGCATTGACCTTACCCCACAGCGACAGATGCAATAATGACCATCTCTCCAAATCCATCTTGAAGTCCTTACAAACCTCCTTCAAATTCTCATCAACCATGTTGTCAACCAGATACCTAAGTAACATATTCTCGTGTCACACCACCTGAAACCCACGGACTTGACCAAAGACTTATCACACGAATAAGTAAGAGGCATGACTTCAAATTTTATCCAGTTAATTTTGTAACCAGAAGCCTCATGAAAACTGGTTAAAAGTCGCATTAAAATGGGCAGCAAACTACTCAATTCTTGCAAGACCAGCAAAAGATTGTCCGCATAGAACCACACCTTCTGCATAACTCCCCAACAACTCACTCCAGACAAATTCCGAATCACTCCTGAGCGCAATAGCCAACGGCTCATTTGCAATAATGAATAAAAGTGGCAAAAGCAGACATCCTTGCCTGGTACCCCTTTCTAGTTGAAAGGATTCTGATCTCAAACCGTTTGTTTTCACATCCGCTGTAGGATTTGTATGCAATAACTTAATCCATAAAATATAGTCCTTACTTATATTCATCTCGCATAGAACAGCTTATAAGTATTCCCAATTTACTCGGTCAAACGCCTTTTCGGCATCGAGACAAAGGACTGCAATAGCACCATCTGAGTTCAAGGCCTGACCCATTGTTTGAATCAATCTGCGGATATTGCACGAGGTATGCCTGGTCTTTATAAATCCCGATTGATTATCATGAATTAATGATGGAAGAAACTTTTCAATTCTCAAGGCTAGGACCTTGGACAAGACATTATCGGTATTAATAAGACTGATAGAGTGGTATCTAGATGGCCAATTGCCATCCTTCCATTTTTTTAGAAATACCAAAATCGATGCATGACTAGTACCCTTAGGTAACATGCCGTCCCTTCGGGATGCCAAAAACATATCCTTCAATAAACCAAGGGCCGAATTTGGTAGTATTCTGTAAAATTCGACTGGAAGCCCATCCGGCCCTGGGGACCTACCAATTAAATGTTTGAATTGCAGCCCTCAGATCCTCAGCCGTCAGTCTCTCTTCAAGGAGAAAGCTATCTGCATTAGAAATCTTTGGATTTTTAAGGTTATGGAAGAAATCTCTCCCCTATACCTGAAATGCCTGACTCATTACGATACAAATTAATGTAATATTTTCAAAATATACCGTTAATCCGTTTTGGATCAACTTTGCCGTCGGGATGCAAGATCGAAGTGATTGCTGCATCGGAATTCCTTTTTCTTAATCTATACGCTAGCCATCTATCACATTTCTCACCCCGTTCAAAATAGGTACACTGTGAGTAATATAGGTTACGTTCCGCCCTCTCTGACAGAATATTATCCATCTCTCTTTTCAGTTTCCATAGTTCTTTTAATTTTACAGTGTCCGTCTGGTCAAGCATCAAATCTTGAGAGATATCTCTTATTCTCAGATCTAGTTCCAATCTAGTTCTCTCACCTTTTTTTCGCTTCCCGCTCGACAAGCCCAGTAAAACCCCCCCTGCATGGTGCATTTAAACCCCTCCCACACGTTCTGCAAATTTATCTCATCTGAGCGGTTCTCTTCCACAAAGTGGTTCGCCTCAGAAACAATTTGGTCAAGTATATCCTCGTCGTACAAAATGGAAGTGTTCATTTTCCAGGAAAAAGACTTGCACAAATCAAATTTTGGTTTCAGATGCATTTTGATCGGAGCATGATCTGCTAATAAAATATTTCCAATATTATTCGAAAGATCATTCTCAGTCAATGCCCCACTAGTGAATAGCATATCCAGCCTGGAATAAGTTCCATGTCCCCGGAAAAGAAAATATACTCACGCACATTAGGGTGTTCCAACCTCCAATTATCCTTTACATTGTGTTCTTCCAAAAGTGCCTTTAGAGCAAGGCTATGAGAATCAATTTTCCCATCCCGTCTATCTTTACTCCTATCCACAATGGGGTCCAAAATTGTATTAAAATCACCCCCAAGTAGAATATTTGGAGAATTCAAGTCCTGAATCATTTGAAAAAATCGTCTAAAAAAAGAACCATCATCCACAGAAGGAGCATATATATTGCAAAGGAGCATATATATTGCAAAGAACCATAAATTCCCCCTGAGTCTCCACCAACAAGGCAGCCAACCTCCCTTCTTTATCTGAAAATTCTTTCAGGACTTTCAAGGGGGCCTTTTTACAAATAAGGATTGCAACTCCCCGAGACATAGATGTAAAAGACCATCCAAAAGCATACCCAATCCATTCCTTTTCCAATCTTTTTATCTCATCACCCAATATGTGGGTCTCTTGTAAAAAGCAGATATCGGCTTTCATGTCATCCAAATAATTAAACATTTTTTTTTAATTCGATTATTAATCCTGTTAACATTCCAAGTTACCACACACAAATCCCCACCAGGTTTCCCAATCACCTTCCCCCGCCATTCTCTCACTGTCGCAACAAAGTACTAGTCTCAGAAATAAACAGACTATACAAAAAACCCACCCTCTTAAGAAATAATCGAAGTCGTGAAGCCCTCGCAACCCAGAAAAACAAAGGATAAACATCCAACAGGACCCATGTGCCAGGAACCCCTCCCAATCCCCGTAGAACTCAAAAGAAAAACAACACAGATAAGATAAAAACAAACCTAAAGTGTTCCTGACAACTCCCAGCCAATACCTAACAAACAAAATTCCAGCCCTGGACAAAACATTCAAAATTGACATTCTCAAAAATTGGATACATTTCAACCACACACATAGACCATACAGATCAATTCAGCACCCGCTAAAGAAGAACAACAACTTCCTGAAAGAATTCAGCAAACAGCCCCATTTTCAGTTCAAACCTAAAATAAGGTACCCAAGGAGCATCCAAGAAAGAACCCAGATAAGCCCATACTCTACCCACATAGTCCTAGACTTAAAAGAATAAATGGCAAGTACCATAATCCCATATTCAAAGTACCACGGAAGCCCCTCCAATCGAAGAAAGACTAGTAGAAGATAATATGTATATAAATATACAAAATCAAAACAAACAAAACCAAACATATATCACTCACACAATTCAAATTTGCATTCACTGCGTAACCAAACTAGCCTAATCGTGTGCACCAGGGGATGAAGCAATATATAAGTGCATCAGAGAAGCCAATCACATCCACTCAACATCATCACTGAGCGACGAAATATTAAAATTCTCAGTTGGCATTCCATCACGAATAAGGTTGATAAAACACAATGCAACATAACAAATTGAGCCATCACCCCACAAGTCCAACCACCCGCGAGTCATTTGTGGACCCACAAACCACTAGTCCAAAACCACCCCGAGTCCAAAACAGAAAGTAATTTGGCCCATCCTGCAAAAGAAATCACGTTACAATGAGAATCAGATAACATCAAAACTGTTCTATGATTTTGTATTGGAACCCGCCACCCACGAGTCCAAAACCGAGAATTTAGGACAACCTGCAAGAAAAATAGTTACGACCAGCTTATTGTAACATATCAAATTCAAAATATAATTTTACTGAAATCACAATCCGGGCCACAAGCAAAACACCATAGACATCCACAATCACGCCAAATATGCCGACCCATTACACACATGCACCGGTGCAAAACACATACAGGCCACAACAATTAAACAAGACATCACATAACAGGCCCTTCACCATACCCTTACTATTGTCTTTGACAGACACGTGTTTTTCTTGTCCTCAAGAACAACACGAAGGAAACCGAACAGGACACTTACAGGTTTCTAAAATACACACCAGAACTCCTCTCGCTGTCCAGAAAGCAATACGCTCCAGCCATTCCAGAAATAAAGTCTGTCCTCAAGGTGCTCCACCACACATGCTCCCAGTGACTTCCACCAGTCACTGTCACTGGGCCACGAATCATGCCAGTCCCATAATCACTGGCTGGACTGCCATCTGCGCCCCTTAAGCAGTCACCCGTACCGCTCCATGTCCGATTCCACGCTCTGACACTCATCCCTCTCCCTCAAACGCTGCAAACGTAGCACGCTCGGGAGTTCTCACACGTTCCAGCCCTTCACGCCGGAACACAACACGATGACGCCTCTTGGTCAACAGTTCTCCGCGGATCCTACAGGGGACGCATCCCCGCTCTATCCCCATTGCTGTAACAAGTTCTCCTTGGACATTGCGCCGGGAACCCTGAATGGGGGCACGGCATAGGAAGCTCCGCCCCCCCTCTGCCACACGTCTCTGCCTTCCTGTTGTACGGAGCAAGGTGGATCTCGATGTGCCGAATCACTCCAAACAGCAAACTGTCCGGCACGGCTCCGCACCACCTGAGAGGAGCTGAACTCCGCCATCCCCCTTCGGGCAGACTCAACGCGGAGAGATTAGAACACACCTTCCCGGCAATTGCTGCAAAGCTGCAGCAGCTACCAACTCCGCCCGACCAGCATGGGCAAGGGCTCCGGGAGAGCAGCAACCCGCTGGGTCACTTTCTCAAAGGGTACCAGCGACTTCACCGCACTGTGTGCCGCCCACTGCCCCCCCTTCCCACTAGCATGGAGAGGGGCGCAATGAACTTCCGTCTTGATCAATCTGGAGACTCCAAAGAGGTACAATGCTTAACAGTACCCCTTCGTCTGCACAGGGCTTAATGTGCAAATCAGCTCCGCTCACAAACCGCTGGACGCTCGAGCTCAGCACCACTCGGCCTGTTGAGACACCATCCGCAGGTCAGAGAACCAAGAGCAATATAACTGGCCTGACCCATGGGACGTGGGTACATGGAGGGCGATGTTTCTTGGACTTCAACTCCTGTCCCCTCCTCAACAAGATCCCATCCTCATCGCCAGTGTAATATTTAGGTACCTGAAGAACACCTGGACCAGCAGGTAAGTTACTTGTATGCAAGTTGCCAGGAAGAAACACTGGCACGTCCCCTCATGCCAGGTAACATCTCAACTCTAAAGTATGGAACCTGCATTCACAACATAACATTCCAACACTCCATACATACTGACATCACCACATTCCACATACACTGACATCACCACATTCCACCATTAGTGATGTCAGCATTTCAAATGCACATGACTACCCCCCTCCAATCGAAGAAAGATTAGTAGAAGATAATATGTATATAAATATACCAAATCAAAACAAACAAAACCAAACATATATCACTCACACAATTCAAATTTAAATTCACTGCGTAACCAAACTAGCCTAATAGTGTGCACCAGGGGATGAAGCAATATATAAGTGCATCAGAGCAGCCAATTAACATCCTCCATCTTGGTACCTGAAGCAAACCTTGAGAACCAGAACCAAAAACTGAATATTCAGAAAAAAAAGAGAAACACTGGTGACTGATACCATGTACAAATCACCCTATCCACGAAAAATGTAATAGAAAAACAGAAGTGGAAAAGGTCCAGATACTGTGAAACATCATATCAGTCATAAATAGTACAATATCCATACAGTTGTAATGAAATATCAAAAAATAATAAAGTGTACAAATACAAACATTGAGCTACTGTAAGAGGTGTGCATTAGATTATTTGCGAATTATGTTATAGTATAATTGAACCATAATATACCATAACATTTCTGATGAGAAAGCACTCCCCCAAAATTAAAGCACCCCTGGTTTAGCACTCAACCCACAAACTACATAGGGAGGTGGCACCACCAACAAAAAACAAGGGCACGAACGAATAACCTTCAATGGTCAGAAGGACAAGAAAAAATCCATAGATAGTCCAGATCAGAAAATACTAACCCCCAAAGTAATGCATGCAACAGAGCCACACAAACATTATCAGACAAGTGAAAGGCAACTATAACAAACTGGTGTAGCATAATGGCACCACCTCACACATGTAGTCGTCCATATTGAACTATATCAAACTAAATATAGTATAGGCTAGACATGGGGAATAACATGAACCAAACTGTACTTAGATTGACAAAAATAAGAAAAACAGAAAAAGGAGAGAAAAAAAAAGTATGAAGGAAAGGAGAAGAGTCAGAGACCTCATGAATCAATACCAGGGCCATAATCAAGGAAGAGCCCATTTAAGAAACAGAGCGGACAAAGCAATAATGATGCAGCAAAGAAAGAATAACATCCCAAAACTGAAATCCCAAAAATGATTCCCATCCAAACACTAGGACCATGTAGAAAATACCAGAAAGGAAGGACATCTCTGGTCTATGACGTGCAAGGACATTTGCACAGAGGGCACCATGCCATAGATCCACAAAGTATGAGATCAGATAGGACAAAGGAAGATATGTATCAAAAAAAGATACATATATTACAACAACAAAAAAAATACATACCAAGTCATAGTTCGGAATGTGTATTAGCAAACTAGTATCAAACCAGATCACACTACAGGGGCGGCGCGAGAACAGAGAAGGCAAAAAAAACAGTATTAATGTAGTAAGGCATATTCGTTTAAGCCATCTTAAGCATGAACAAGGGGAGCGAGCGGAAAGACATAGGGGGTCATTACGAGTGAGGCGGTAAGGGGTTAACGGTGCCGGTAAAGGTGCCGGAGCCGTCAACCCCTTACCACACCCCATTACGAGTCTGGTTGTGGGAACCCGCTAAGGCGCCCTTAGCGGGTCCCGCGAACAGACCAGGGTGCTAACAACGGGCCCGTTATTAACAGACCCGTTGTTAACTCCCTCCCCATTCCCATTGAGCCCTATGGGGCTCGAATGGGGATGGGTTTCTTGAATGAGGAATTACCGGGCCCTCCAAGGTTGGAATGGCCCGGTAATTCCTCATTCAAGAGACCCGGTACCCGGTAAGGGGGGTAGCCATGCCGCTAATAGCGCCATGGTTACCTCCTAACTCGTAATCACCCCCATAGTCCCCAGGGCTAATGACATCGTTCTCCAGATACAGGCAGTAGAGATAAAAGTCTGTGTGTTATTTCAGTGCATAGAAGGCACTGCAAGTCCATCCATACTCATGTGAAAGCACGCCGGTTCTCACTGATACGAGGCACGGTCTGCTGCCAGTAGCTCTCCGCACATTCCCAGTCTAAACCACCCGACATCCTTAACGAGTACAGGCAATGGCGTGGCACGTCAAAATTTGATTTACGAGGGCGCTGCAAGAACGGCATTACTACGTTAAGCACAAAAGAGAAACGTGCCTCACGAAGACAGGAACGCTGGGTCAGCTGAACTGATCAGAAACACTTAGAAATCCAGGTTCTTTACTCAGAACACCCAAGGCAAAGCATATGAAGGAAACAATGCAGAGTCCAACTTTGTTTACATTTGTAAAAGAAACGTTAAACTGATCTGTAGTACAGGCGCTATTTTCTTTGATGAAAATAACCTTGAGGCAAATACAAAGACAAAAAATATGATAAAATAAAAATGATAATAGTACCAGCCAGGAGACAGGAAACATCAGATTAACTTATGAAGAGGTGGCAGCATCCCCTTTACATTTTCCTAACCACTGCAGGGCTTGAGCGGGGTCAGAATTAGTCATTTCACCATCAGGCAACACTAGGGTCCTCACATTATTTCTGTTATAAAATACTTTCACGCTCAGCAGGTTGGCTAGATTTTAGCACCCTTAAAAGATCTTCTCAGCAGCAGAACCTCTTTGGGGTAATCAGGATATATGAACACAGGGTTACCTTTATAGCTGGCATTTCCTTTGAGTCTAGCAGCATTCATCAGACCTTCCCTTGTTTTGAGGTTCATAAAAGTAACCAGGATGTGTCTTGCCCTGGACCCTGATGTTTCCCAATTCTGAAAGCATGATCAATATCACTCGTGGAGATGGAACCAAAGTTGAAGCTTTCCTTAAACACCTGAATTACTAAAGGGATCAGGTCCTCATTCACAGATCCAGCGCGACCCTAAACACCAACCAGTCTCAAGTTTTTACCCCTTAGTTTCAAATCCAGCTCCAAGTGCTTCTCTTTATCCTTTTGCAGATCAAATTTCAGATTGTTATACGCCCGAACGCTTCCAGCTATTTCTGTGCCCGTAGTGATTGATGTTTTCTGCAGATCAATGACTCTAACATCCAGCTGGGACACTTACAAGTTAAGATCTGCCATAGATAACTTGACTTCACTGACATCTTGTACAACTTGTAACAGAAGAGTGTAGATATCTTGAATGTTGGGAGTGTCACCCATCTCCAAGATCTGCTTGGGTTTCTTAGAAACCGGATTTTCAGCCTCTTCAATCTTCTTCTTTGAGTTCATAATCTTCAGTAAAATCTTCAGGGAGAGGGCCCAGGAGCAACAGGACTAGGCTGCTGCTTCAATGCCCAACATTCGGGCGTCTCTGCATGGTCATTATCTAAGGGTCTACAAGAAGAAAGGGAAAGTGTAAAGACTTGGCGAGACGAGGACCCAGACGCTGTAATATGATATGATAGGTTATTTATAACGCGCTTAATACCCAGAGGTTTCTAAGCGCAGACCCGGGCATCGAACCTGTGTGGCTCTGTGTCATCTTGCTTCCAACGCGAGTATGTTGCCCTTGAGCTATCCTCCCGAGACAAGGAACAAGTCACTTACCTGTAACTGTTGTTCTCCAGCATGGGTCTGGCATGGATTCACATGCTCATGAATATTCCCTGTCGTCAGGCTGGGAATCCTCGGTAAAGAAAAATCAGTATCAGTTTCGTTTCTGATCTGTCTTTCGTAGTAGTAACCAATCACTGATCTCTGCGTCATACTGACCACAGCCAATGACTGCCATCTCCCTAAGCCCCGCCTCTGGCAGCCATCTTCAGATTTGGTAGCACGTGAAGTGGCAGTATGACCAAGTGAAGAGCCGCAGAGGGGTAGGCGGGAGGGTTCGCATGTGAATCCATGCCAGACCCATGCTGGAGAACAACAGTTACAGGTAAGTAACTTGTTCCTTCTCCATCATGGGGTCTGGCATGGATTCACATGCTCATGAATAAAAGAATACATAGCTGTACACACATGCACAACCACGGGAGGTGGCAAAGGCTCAATATTAAGCATTCCATCCAAAACTAAACATTAAGCAATTCTTACCTCCTCACCAGGCTCACCTTAGGCGAACGGGTTGCGCAGCACTGCTTGGCCGACCCTGGACTCCTTCCTGGAATCCCGATCGACGCAGTAAAATTTCGTGAAGGTGTGCGTCGACCTCCACGTAACAGCCCTGCAGATGTCCAGCAAGGGCACACCAGATAGGAACGCCGTGGTAGCTGCGATCGCTCTGGTGGAATGGGCTCTCGGACGGCCAGGCAGCGGTCGGTTTGCCAACCGATGACAGTACATGATACAGCCGGAGAGCCATCTGGAAATGGAAGCCTTCGAGAGAGCCTTCCCCTGATTGACAGGTCCAAAGTTCACAAAAAGTTGTGACGTCTTCCGAAAACTCTTCGTGCGGTCCACGTAGAACTTCAGCGCTCTAGCCACATCCAGCGAGTGCAAAGTCCTTTGGGCCGGCGACGAAGGCGACGGGAAGAAAACAGGCAACACCAAGGGTTCGTTGAGGTGGAAGTCCGACGGCACCTTGGGCATGAAGGAGGGGTGCGTCCTGAGCACTACCCTCGTGTCGTGAAAAGTCAAGTACGGGGGCTTGCAGGAAAGGGCCTGGATCTCTCCCACCCGTCGTGCGGAGGTGATGGCCACAAGAAACGCTGTTTTCCACGACAAGAACTTCAACGGAGCTGAGTGCAGAGGCTCGAACGGAGGTCCCATGAGCTTGGTCAGCACCACGTTGAACTCCCACGCCGGAGCCGGGGCCTCCACCGGCGGGAACGATCTGAACAGTTCCTTCATGAATTCTTTCACCAGACGATGAGACCACAAAGACGTCCGTCCCGTGGTTCTGGTGTATCGGGAGATCGCAGCAAGATGAATCTTGATGGAAGCGTGCGCCAGCCCAGCCTTGGCCAGCGTCAGCAGGTACGGCAGTACTTGAGGAGCCGTAATCCGTAGAGGGTTAATCTTCTGTGCGTGGCACCAGACAGAGAACCTCTTCCATTTGTGTCCGTAGCATTTAAGAGTTGAGGACGCCCTGGCCTTTGCAAGAACCTCTCTGCAGTCGGCCGGTATGTCGTAACCTCCAAACTCTAACGCTGCAGGAGCCAGGCCTGCAAGTTCAGCGACTTTGGGTCGTGGTGGAGGATGGCGCCTCCTTCCCTGGAGAGAAGATCCGCGTCCACTGGCAGCTTGATTGGCAGGGACGCTGACAAGTCCAGAAGGTCCGGGAACCATATCTGCCTCGGCCACGCAGGTGCAACGAGGATCATCCTGCACCGTGACCTCTTGAGCTGGTTGATGAACCGGATCAGCAGCGGCAATGGAGGGAACGCATATAGGAACAGGCCCTCCCAGGGGAACGAGAAAGCATCGCCCATGCTCCTTGGCTGGGGAAACCTGCTGGCGAACCTCCGGCACTTGGAGTTCGTCGCCGTCGCGAACAGATCGATCTGGGGTGTGCCCCACCGTCCGAAGAGGCGGTCCACTAGATCCTGTCGTAGTTCCCTCTCGTGGCACGAGCGCAGCTCCCTGCTGAGCGAGTCGGCGATGGTGTTTTTTATCCCTGCCAGATGAAACGGCACCAGAAACATCCCTTGGGCGACGGCCCAATGCCACAGATCCTGAGCCTCCTTGGACAGGGCTGGGGATCTGGTACCGCCCTGCTTCCTGATGTAGAACATGGTGGTGGTGTTGTCGGTGAAGATCCTCACCACCTTGCCCTTGAGGGACGGAAGAAAGTACCTGAGGGCCCAAAACACTGCACGGAGTTCCAGGACGTTGATATGGAGGGACTTCTCCGTCGCCAGCCAAAGGCCCCTCGCATGCAGATTTTCGGTGTGCGATCCCCACCCTTCCAGGGAGGCATCCGTGGTCACTGTCTTCTGGTGGCCCGGGGTCTGGAAGTCCATGGCCGCCATCAGATGCGCGCGGGTGCCCCACCACCGGATCGCTCGTCGGAAGCTCTCGTCGAGTGTGATCCTGTCCTCGAAGCTGCCCTTCGTCTGTATCCAGCGAGCGTCCAGGAACTCCTGTAACGGGCGCATCCGAAGCCTGCACAGGTGGATGAGATAAATGCAAGAAGACATCATTCCGAGGAGGGACTTGATGGACCTCACCCTGGCCGCGTCCGCAACCAGCATCCGCTGCACCTTGCCCAAGATGGCCCTCGTCCTTTCCTCTGACGGAGAGGCCAGAAGCGCCACTGTGTCGAGCTTCGCTCCCAGAAACAGTGCGTCTTGAGCGGGCACCAGGTGGGACTTGGCGTAGTTTATGGAGAATCCCAGGTCCGTGAGTAGTTGGACGGTCCTCGCCGTGTGCTCCGCGGCGAGCTCCTTTGTCTTTGCTCGGATGAGCCAGTCGTCCAGGTAGGGGTAGACGTGGATCCCCTCCAGGCGCAGCCGCGCCGCCACCGGTGCGAGGCACTTGGTGAACACCCTGGGTGCCGACCTCAATCCGAAGGGAAGGGCTCTGAACTGGTAGTGATGCCCTTGGACCACGAATCTGAGAAACTTTCGGTGTCCCTTTAGGATGGGGATATGGAAGTAGGCATCCTCCAAATCCAACGACGACAGGAAATCGCCCTCCTCCAGTTGACCCAGGACGTGCTGGAGGGTGACCATCCGGAACTTCTGTGCCTTGATGAATTTGTTCAGTCGTCGTAGGTCCAGGATGGGACGCCATCCTCCCGTCTTCTTCTTCACGAGGAAGTATCTTGAGTAAACTCCGGAGCCCCGAAGCCTCTTTTGGATGAGCTCGACGGTGCCTTTCTTGAGCATCGCCTTTACCTCCAAGAGAAGTTGAGGGACGTGATGTTCCTTCCTGGCCACGGGGGGGACGCGCGGGCTTTTCTTTAGAAACTCGAGCGCGTGACCCTGGGCCAGGGCGTCCAGCACCCAACGGTCGGTGGAGATGGACTCCCACACGCTGACAAAGCTCGCCAGCCGGCCTCCCACAGGGGTGCTTCGGTGGGGGCCCGACCCCACAGCCGGTTCAGTCCTGCTTCGACGAGGCTTTGCCGCCTTGTCCTCCTTGGCGACGACGGCGGGGTCCGCCCGACTTGCCTCGTCCCCTGTAGGCTTCCTGTGACGACGAACGGGCCGCTTGACGATAGGTGGAAAATCCGCCGCCGGAACCTTTGGAGGCACCCTGCTTGCCTCCGCCGCTCCGAAAGGGCGGCCGTCGTTGCTGGAGAACACCAAGAGCCCGGGCCGTCTCTGTGTCCGTCTTGATGGCTTGTAGGGAATCGTCCACTGTTTTCCCAAACAGGTTGCTCCCGTCGAACAGCATGTCCAAGACTCTGGTCTGCACGTCCTGAAGGAAGTCAGTTGCCTTGAGCCATCCACTCCGTCTAAGGCACACGCCGTTGCCCAAGTGGTGAAATCCAGTGTCAGCAATGTCCGGCGCTATCGTGATGGCGTGGTCCGACGCCACTTCTCCTTCCTGCAAGATCTCTAGGGCCTCCGCCCTCTTGTCGTCTGGTAAGAAGTCCAGCAGGGGGGCGATCTTGTACCACAACTCCCTGTCGTAGCGGTCTACGATAGCCAAGGCGTTGGCAGCCTTAATCGTCGTCGCTGCCGATGAGATGACTCTGCGTCCCATCGTGTCCAATTTCTTTCCCTCGCCGTCCGGCGGGGAGATTGACGTAGAGGCCGAGGCCCCCCCCGCTTTCTTCCTGGCCGCCGCGGAGACGACCGAGTCCGGGGTCGGCTATGCCCGAAGGCACAAGGGGGCCGCGTCCGGGACCCGGTACTTCTTCTCGTACCGATCCCTTCTCGCAGGCGTTGTGGATGGGTTCTTGAGGAGGGCGAGACCCTCATCCCAGATATCGTCCAGTAGAGGTACAGCGAGGACCGTCTTCCTCTTGGTCTTGCGCCGTTGATAAAGGAAACCTTCCTTCTTCTCTTCCGGGCAGAGCTGGAAAAGCTCAGATGCCTTGGCGATCATGGCATGAAATAATCCAATCTCGTCGGGCAGGGATGCCCGGGGAGGAGGTGACGACGGGAGATCCTCGTCGTAAACCTCGTCGTCTGTGCCCGTCGCGGCTGTGTCAGTCCCTGTATCATCCCCACGGGTCGTGGACGGGGAGGAGGGCTGAGCAGGGCGCGATGGTTGAAAAGGAGGTGGAGGATGAATCCTTCTTCTCTTAGGAGGAGGGCTCCCAGAAGGGCCTGGCTCCGGGTCCCCCGTCGGGAGAGGTTCCTCCGTTGGTGGTAACGGCAATCTCATCCTTATCTCCGAGCATAAGGACTGTATAGCGAACAAAATGGCCGCCGAGTTGTCTTGCGGCACTGATTGAGGGGAGTCCGACAGGCGGTCAGGAGCCCTGTCGGCACCCTCGACGTTCTCGTCGTCTCCTATGTCGGGGTCCCTCCCGACGGGCTGGTCTTCTTCCACGCCAACGCCGTGGCTTAAGACTTCGATCAGCTCCTCCTCAGAGGTTGAGGCCGAATCCACGACAACCTCCTGCCCCCCCTTTTTCTTCTCCATCGGAGGTTTCACGGGGGTCCTGTCGATGGGCATGAAAGAGGACTCCCTCCGCGGTGGCAGGGAGACTCTGGGCCCCGAGGTCGCCACCACTGGTGTAGCCCCACAGGCTGCGCCAGGGCCGCCGCGACTGTCTCGATAGAGGCCTTGGCCGGGTGGATTAAGGCTTTCACCAGCTTAGGTGCGCTCAACGCCTTCTATTTGGGGGGAGGGTCACCGCCTCGCTCCCCCTCCGATGGGGCCTTCGAACTCGACCGGGGTCTCTCCAGGAGCTTCGCCGGGTGCTCGGCCTTCCTCTTACCCGAGCCAGAGCGTTGGCTCGTGGTTGATGGCGCCGGGGAGGATGCGCCCTGCCTGGCGCCCGTAGAGCCCGACCGTTCGGCGCTCCCGGTGCCAGCGGACTCACGGTGCTTGGCCTTCTGTTGGACCACCGTCGCCGGGGCGCCCTCAAAGGTCTTAGAAGACCGCTCGGACGACTTCTTCTTCTTCTCGCCTGACGGGCTCTTCCCTTCCAGCCAGTTGGCGAGACGCAGATGGCGGTCCTTCATGGTCCGCTCCGACATATTGCCGGAAAATGCACAGTCCTTCTCCACGTGTGTCTTGTCCTCATGCAGGCAGTAGAGGCAAAGGGAGTGTTCGTCCTCCTTAAAGACATTCTGAAGCTGGCATCCAGGGCAGACCCTGAACAGCTTTCTGGGCGTCGAGCTTCCCTTCTCCTGGGCCATGATCGAGATGGGCCTGAGAAACTTCTGGAGTCCTCCAAAAGCGTGGCTCGACGAAATCTTCACCCTTGAGGGGCGTAGAAGAATCCGACACGGGTCCCCGTTGATCGGATAAAGAAACGGTGGAGCTTGAGGCTCTTTTGACCGAAAAAGAGAAAATTTTCCTAAGAAAAAGCACGAAAAAAAGCACTAAAGCTCGAGAGCAATAGCACGAGGATCCCAACACTTGAACGTGCGGTAAAAATCTGAAGATGGCTGCCAGAGGCGGGGCTTAGGGAGATGGCAGTCATTGGCTGTGGTCAGTATGACACAGAGATCAGTGATTGGTTACTACTACGAAAGACAGATCAGAAACGAAACTGATACTGATTTTTCTTTACCGAGGATTCCCAGCCTGACGACGGGGAATATTCATGAGCATGTGAATCCATGCCAGACCCCATGCTGGAGAATGGGAAGATACATTGCCAAGGCTTACCACCACTTGGTCCCGTGAGGTAGCACAGGATTAAAAGTGGTGGTGAGGCCGTGTAATTTCCCATTTTTGGAGTTCATAGGACGCCATGGGAATTTTAGGGAAATTTCTGCAAGTGTTGATTCCGCCGTTTTGTGGCAGAATAGTGGAGGATTTTCCTCCAGGGCGATGCTGGAGGTAAATCCTCCAAACTCACAAGTCGGCGGTGCAGTAAAAATGGTGGTAATACATTACTGCCTGAAAAAGTGGCTGGAACAGAATTACCACTCATTTTTTATTGCACCGTCAAACTTGTAATGAGGTGCAGTGTTTTGCAGTCCCGCTCAGTGATGTGTATTTTTTATTTTAGATGCAACACTTCTATTTGATGTATCCTCATTAGTGAGGAATGTGTAGAGGAAGGAGGTCTAGGGTAAGCCTCCTCCCTCATCACAGTACTCGCAACCCACCCAGTAGGTATGAGGGGGTCTCGTCTTACCTAGTGATAGGCTTGGGTAGGACAGGAGAAGGCATGATGTCACCACCCTCTTATGCCATTGGGTAAGGTAAGAGGAGGAGCTGGTGAGGTCATATCCTAGGAATGGAAGTTTGGGTATGTCTCTGAGAAAACAACTAAGCGTCATTAGCGAGTACTGTGATTTAGGAGGAGGCCAAGTGCAATGAAGGTTACTAGGCCATTAGTGACACCCTGTAACTCATCCACAGAGTGGGTCTGTCTACAGTCAGTGGTGAGGTGTCTCTCTGAGGTTCCCAATTAGTGTTTTGAAGGCCTGTTAGAGAAGCTATCCAGTATTGCCAAACCTCTACGATTCGAGCCAGAATGCTGAACAATCAACGTAGTTGCTTTGAAGAAGGAGCTAGCAGAGAAACCAGCTTGTCCAATTTTAGGATACAGAAATCAAATAGGATCACATCCATGAATGATGTGTGAAATCCTGTACTAAAAAGCATGTAGCGGTGCCTATACATGGTCCATAGTAGCAGTGCCCTCAGATGTTGTGATGTGTCTGCACGCCTTCTTCATAAACAAATAAGAGTGAACCTTAAAATGTTCTCTGCCTGCCTAGATCAAAGATGGATATTTCAGACTCTGGAACCTCCTCCCAGTCAACACCAGACTCGTTCCCTCACTTTTATATTTGAGGAACGAGCTTAAAACCCTCCTCTTCAAAGAATGGCTGCTACTTAACACCTAGGTCCACACCCTCTCCGCTCCCCAGCTAACCTGAGACTGGGCAATCTACTCCCCCTTGCTCACTCCTCTGGTTGCCTGTAGATGCCTTCTTGTCTAATTGCCCACCCTCCCCCGTTATTCGCTCCCTGCTTCCTTGTATTGGTACCTTGCAACCTGCTTCTCTCGACGTGCCCTTCCCCACCTTTGAATTGTAGAGCTCTATGTTGCTTCCTGAAGCTAGGTCTGCACTCAATTAATGCCCGAATAATAACATTTCTAATAGTAAGAATTTCAGGCCTGAAAATTTTTGGCCAAGTGTAGGCTGTAGATCTACTGGTCCCCACTCTAGAGGATCAGAAACTGCTAGAGTGCAGTCTGAATAGATGAAGTGAACACAAAACTATCCCCCTTTCCCGCACAACAAATGGTTTGGTTCCAGGGCATTGTCTTATATTCTGTTTTTGACAGACAGTCTGGGTTCCAGCATCTATATGGGGATGGCGGGGAACGCCTGCTCCATTAGTGCAATGCGCTATGCCCAGACCAAGTGGAAAGGGTTAATGTAAAGAAAAAGTATATGTTGGCATTGGTACGAAGTTGTTACATCACCAGGCTTTTTTTGCTGAGTTTTTTGCCAAAATTATTCGGTCTAAAAAAACTCATTAAAAATATGGGTGGGGGGGTAGGGAGATATAAGGGGTAGGGGGATGTGGGAAACAGGGGCTAGATAATAGGGAAGGAGTTAAATTATTCCTGCCTATGCATCTTCCCCAATTGAATGATCCCACCCTTTGCAGTTCCCCCCGCCAAGCCTTCTTCCAACTGAGCTGCAGTGCTTCACAGCCCTTCTAGTTTCATGCAAAGCAACTATAAAGGCTCTAGTGCGGGGATCTGCAACCCGCAGCCCTCCAGATGTTTTGGATACATACATCTCCCATGATTGCTCATTTTTTACTTTGAACGTTAGGACTTTTGGGAGATGTGGCCCAAAACGGCTGGAGAGCCAAAGGTTGCAGCGCCCTGCTCAAGTGTGAAACAACCCTGACATGTAATGTTGTTTTGTCTCCTCAGGATCGAATGGTGCTGCTCATTGTTGGGAATCTCGTGAATTGGTCCTTGTGAGTATCCTTTCAAGAGCTCTGTATCCTTCATTCTTCCCATGGCCAGGCAGAACAGAATCCCAGATCTGTCCCGGTGTCTTTTTTTGTTTGGGGTTGGGGGGTTGCGGTCGAGCAGATCTTTTGGTAACTGTATACTGTATACTCTGATCACGTTCAAGAAGGCCATGTTCATCTCTGTGGGACACGTTTCTTGCCATATTAAGCGCCTTTTTTGGCACAAATGTTATGGCTACCAGTTTCCCCCTCCAAGATTGTACAAGGGGAAGAGATATAGTTGCTGTTGGCGCCTTGTGGTTGTACTCTGTGCAAGACTTTGGCTCTTAATGGTTGACCAGTCTACGTCGTTGACCATCGGAGGGGGAGCTAAGACCATCGTCATGTGTGGAACATAGCTATGGATGCAGCATGGGGTAAAGAAGAGTGGTCAAACACTGGTGGCCTGCTGAAAGATTCTCAGATACCTGTCTAGGGGAAACGGTTCTCTGCTTGTGCCATCTCTGTACGCATGGGTGGCTACTCGACTCGACTCAGCTCAGCAGTAGAGCCGTAGATTCTTTGCTCGCAAGTGGGCATGTAAGAAGCTGGTCCACATTCAACACAAACACAATACACAACAACCATGTATCTAATCTAAGTCTCCCCCTTTGCTATTGGCGTAACCTATTTGGCCAAAATGCCCTTTGCATGAGATTCCTTCCTTAAGATCCACTACTCCCCTTTGACTAGATCCCAGTCTCTCCTTGTCTTCAATCAGAAGTGCAAACATGGGAAACAAGCAGAGAAGGACAGTGAGGGGCAAAAGAAGGTAGATTGTGTCCAGAAGGAGGGAGTTAACCCATAGTTATGGAGGTGTGTTATTGAAGTCCAGATTCCTTAGAAAAGGGAGGTAGCAGCATCATCTATGTTCATATGCAGGGGTGAGAAGAAATAACTCAAGCAGCATTCTGGTAGCAGACAGGAAGCAGACAGGGGCCTTAGAAGTGGGCCTTTGAGTGATGGGCCAGCTCCCGCCGACTTAGTGCTGTTCCACTTCATAATATCATGAAGACAAACAATATCAACTGCTTAATACCGACAGGCTAAATATCAACTTTCCTCTCAATACATATACTGTCAACCTCTCCCCATTCATGTTTATGTAAAGTATTGACATCTACCTTTTGCCCAATGTTATTTGCAGTAATAACGAAGGGAGACTCCCCCATACCCTTCTCTGCCTGTGGCTTCCCCTCTCGCTGCCTCAGCAGCTTTCCAAGCTACAGTTCTGCCCACTTCCTTTTTTCTGCACTCTTTATTCTGATACCTTATATATTTTGAACTGTTTATTCTGACCTACCTTATGTTGACCTGTCGGTGTGAGATGTTGGCTCTCATGACTGTTTTTCTCCTTCCGTTTAGTGCCATCTTCGGCCTGGTGTACCGCCCTAGAGACTTTGCCTCCTACATGCTGGGTATCTTCATCTGTAACCTGCTGCTCTACTTGGCCTTTTACATTATAATGAAGGTACTATAGTTCACGTTTCCCCAGTGCTGGTCTTCCCCGCAACTCCACCAATGTACTTCTAGAGACCCATGGGGCATGCTCAATAGTGATAGCCATGTCCCATCCGTCCATCAACGTACATCTATCCAGACATGCAAAATCCCTGTGGTCCTAGACCTGCTGTATCTCAGTGGCTTTGATAAGCTCCATCGATGAACATCTGTCCTTGCATACAACTTGCCCTATAGCATTAGTCCTGCCCTATCGGCATGGCTCATTTAATGAAACTATAGCCCATTGCTCTGCAAGCTGTGGCTCTCCAGATGTTTTGGACTATGAGTCCCATCATCCCTCACCATTGACTCCGCTGGTTAGGGTCGATGGAAGTTGTGGTCCAAAACATATGGAGAGATAAAGGTTGCAGACTCCTGCTCTAGCTTGCATGTAAGGGGCGCCCAAAGGTGAGTTCCAGACTGGCATGGTGGACCACGCTGCCCCCAGGTATCATGGTTTCTTCTCATTATTTTCTGTATGTATGTGTGTGCGTTTATCCCCTTGCCAGTGTCTGGTGTCAGCCTTTGCTTCTTCTCGCACATCCCCACTGCTATTTGCCGCTGTCCATCTTCTTTGTCTGTGCTTCTGTCCTCATCCTCTCCTGGCCCTATGTGCTGCTGAGCATTAGTATTTTCTTGTTCATTTCAATGCGTCTGTCCTCTTGCTCACCTCTGGTCTGCACTCAAGGTCAGTCGTTGCTTGTCATGTATATCTTAGTGCTTCGGGCTGCTACACCTTCCCCCAATGCTCTGAGACCACAGTTAATCTTTAATTGTTGTATTTATTTCAGTAGGTCTGTCCCTTGTCTTCTCCTGCCCAAGGCCGGGTGTCAGTCTTTGCTTGTTTTATGCACTGCCATGCTTCTTTCCTATCCCCTTCAATTCTACTCTGTGCTTTTGTCAGTCTTTGCTTGTCATATGCATTGCTATAATTCTTTCCTCTCCCCTTCAATTCTACTCTGTGCTTTTGTCAGTCTTTGCTTGTTATATGGATTGCCATGCTTCTTTCCTCTCCCTCCTAGTCTACTCTGTGCTGTCAGTCTTTGCTTATTATATGCATTGCTATACTTCTTTCCTCTCCCTTCCTAGTCTACCCTGTGCTTTTGTCAGTCTTTGCTTGTTATGTGCATTGCTATACTTCTTTCCTCTCCCCTCTGAGTCTACTCTGTGTTTTCGTCAGTCTTTGCTTGTTATATGCATTGCCATGCTTCTTTCCTCTCCTTCCTAGTCTACTCTGTGCTGTCAGTCTTTGCTTGTTATATGCATTGCCATGCTTCTTTCCTCTCCCTCCTAGTCTACTCTGTGCTTTTGTCAGTCTTTGCTTGTTATATGCATTGCTATACTTCTTTCCTCTCCCTTCCTAGTCTACTCTGTGCTTTTGTCAGTCTTTGCTTGTTATATGCATTGCTATACTTCTTTTCTCTCCCCTCCGAGTCTACTCTGTGCTTTTGTCAGTCTTTGCTTGTTATATGGATTGCCATGCTTCTTTCCTCTCCCTCCTAGTCTACTCTGTGCTGTCAGTCTTTGCTTGTTATATGCATTGCCATGCTTCTTTCCTCTCCCTCCTAGTCTACTCTGTGCTTTTGTCAGTCTTTGCTTGTTATATGCATTGCTATACTTCTTTCCTCTCCCTTCCTAGTCTACTCTGTGCTTTTGTCAGTCTTTGCTTGTTATATGCATTGCTATACTTCTTTCCTCTCCCCTCCGAGTCTACTCTGTGCTTTTGTCAGTCTTTGCTTGTTATATGGATTGCCATGCTTCTTTCCTCTCCCTCCTAGTCTACTCTGTGCTTTTGTCAGTCTTTGCTTGTTATATGCATTGCTATACTTCTTTCCTCTCCCCTCCGAGTCTACTCTGTAGTTTTGTCAGTCTTTGCTTGTTATATGCATTGCTATACTTCTTTCCTCTCCCCTCCGAGTCTACTCTGTGGTTTTGTCAGTCTTTGCTTGTTATATGCATTGCTATACTTCTTTCCTCTCCCCTCCGAGTCTACTCTGTGCTTTTGTCAGTCTTTGCTTGTTATATGCATTGCCATGCTTCTTTCCTCTCCTTCCTAGTCTACTCTGTGCTGTCAGCCTTTGCTTGTTATATGCATTGCCATGCTTCTTTCCTCTCCCGCCTAGTCTACTCTGTGCTTTTGTCAGTCTTTGCTTGTTATATGCATTGCTATACTTCTTTCCTCTCCCCTCCGAGTCTACTCTGTGCTTTTGTCAGTCTTTGCTTGTTATATGGATTGCCATGCTTCTTTCCTCTCCCTCCTAGTCTACTCTGTGCTGTCAGTCTTTGCTTGTTATATGCATTGCAACGCTTCTTTCCTCTCCCCTCCTAGTCTACTTTATGCTGTTGTCAGTCTTTCCTATATTTATTTCTGGTCTTCTGTCTCCCCTTTCCTAGCACCTGGTGCCAGTCTTTGTTTTTATTTATTACAGTATGTTGTCCTCTTTCTGTGCCAATGTAATGTATTTCCTGTTAGGTTTATTCCAGTGTTTTTCTCCTTCTCGCCCACCCCTCTGCTCTGTGCTTCTGTCCCCTCTTCGCCCTTTGCTTTGCTGGGTAGTAGTATTTTTTTTCTCTTTCAGTGCTCTGACCTCTGCCACTCCACATCTGCTTTGTGCCGTTGTCAGTATTTGCTTGTTATATGTTTTTGTTTTTCTCTCCCCTTCCCTATTTCCCAATGCACTGAGGCCACTCCTAATCTTTCATTGTTATATTGATCTTAGTCTCCTGCCCCCTTCCTGCTCCTTCCCGGGCTGCCTATTAAATGTATTGCAGTATTTCAGTCCCCTTCCCCCTCCACACCTGTTCTGTACCACTGTCAGCCTTTGCTTGTTATATTTATTTCAGTGATTCAATACCCGCTCTGTGCCACGTTCAGTCATTAATCATATATTTCAGTGTTTTTGTCTTTTCCACCTCCCCCATTGCTCTGTGCCAGACTTAATCATTAATTGTTCCATTTATTTCTGTCCCCGTCTCTCCTTGCCTTGTGCGGGGTCTTTGGGCCTCATCACGAGTTGGGTGGTAGCCCTTAAATGCAGCAGCAACAGTGTTACCACTGCATTTACCACTCCGCCCAATCTCAAGTCTGGCTTGTTTACCTCCAGCTCAGAGCTGGAGGTAAACACGCTGGGAAAATGCCAATTTTCAGCACAATTACCACCAGCGGTATTACTGTGTGGTAATTGTACCGTAAATTCCACATTGGGTGCAATGGACCCAATGGGGAATGGGGAGTAACAGTTAATCCCCAACCCTTAATCCGGCAGTCATACCGTTTGAACGGGTGGGCGCTAATGCAAATAAAGTTGGCCGATATCTCTGCCGGGATGCCGCCCAATACGTGATGAGTCCCTTTGTCTTTTCTGGTTATGGTTCAGTGTGTGTGTTCTTTTACACCCCCCTCCCACCTTGTGTGCTGAGTGTGTCAGTCAGGGTTTGTTTCAGTGCTTGTGTTCTCTTCCGTCATGCTCTATTCCAATGTCAGTCTTTGCTTTAGTTATTTTCAAGCTACTCTGTTCCAATGTCAGTTTCTGTTCAAGTTATTTTCAAGCTTCAATACTCTTCTGTCCCCTGTACTCTGTTCCAATGTCAGTCATTGCTTTAGTTATTTTCAAGCTTCAATAATCTTCTGTCCCCAGTACTCTGTTCCAATGTCATTCTTTGCTTTAGTTATTTTCAAGCTTCAATACTCTTCTGTCCCCAGTACTCTGTTCCAATGTCAGTCTTTTATTTGGTTATTTTCAAGCTTCTATACTTGTCTGTCCCCAGTACCCGTGCCACTGACAGTCTTTGTCATATTTTTGTCACTGCTTCTCTCGCTTGCCACTCCATGCCATGTTCCAGGTGTTAGTCCTGTGATGAGGTCCCCTGTTAGGCTAAAGATATGAGCAGTGCTCAAGCCGAAGTGCCGGGCACCCCACTATGCTCCAAGTGGTGTTACATGGGGGGATACCCTCGTGCTGTGCACTGCTGCCTGTTCACTTGGCAGGGGACGGTCATATTGATACCACTAGTTCCAGAATTCACTGGTCTCCTAATCAGATTGCTAAAGTACACACTGTGACTCCCTGAGACCATAATGCCAGACCAGCGACATACATATGTGCTCCACAGGAAATGTGCCTGGGTGCCTTTAATTTGAAACAACATACCTGGGGGGACACCAACACTCTGATGCCTCCTGCAGATCGGTCTAATACATGATGGCCCGAGGGACTGATGCAGCATTCCTGTAAGCACCAAGACAAACAAGGAAGTTTGCCTACTGCAAACTACAAAAACCAAGCGTCAAGTCGGCCGACCGCAGGCAGCCAAACGCGTCCTGGGAGGATAGCGGAGTGGCAACGTGTGCGCCTTGGAAGCAAGACGACATGAAGGAATGCAGGTTCGATCCCTGGGTCCATGCTTAGAAACCTCCGGGTGTTTAAGCGCGTTATAAATACGCAACTAAGACAAAAACAACTACGCAATTTTAAAAAAAAAACAATTCCTGTAACAGCGCCTCGATAAAAAAAAAAAACAATTCCTGTAACAGCGCCTCGATGCCCGTGAGCTGTGTGAGCGCTTTAAAAATGTTAAAATTAAAAACTGTCACCTGAACTTGACGAGGTCTGTCCCAGGCCTCACAGTGCCTAGGGGACAGCTCCTAAATGCCCTGAGGGAACTTTACAAGGGCAGGCTCACCTTTTCCCATATGATACCAGAGACTGCAGCATAAAGCTATACCTGGGAGATCAGGTTTTCCCAACGGAAATCAAAATGGCCGCCATCCTACTTATTATATCTAGGTCACTAGCCAGACTCCAAGAGTAGGCCCTGGAAACTGAGCAATTACACTGGTGTTCCCATTCCCAAGCCCATCCAGGGAGGAGCATAAAACACATTAAAGGCCAGAGCTCCCAGCTGACAATGTGATTATTGGAGGAAGGAAGGACAAACTTTGGTAGGAGTTGGTTGGTGGACAGAGGAAGATATACATAAACTATAGAAATAGTAGAAAACAGGAAGAACAGAGACTGGTGGAGGAGAAAAGGTGAGGAGCTAAAGGGGGAGAATGAGTTTGAGGAGGTTGGGGGAACATCACAAGGATGAGTAAAGTGTTGCATTGGAGAAACACCATGGGATAGGAGGAGGAGTGAGTACTGACATGAGCCAAGCAGGAGAGGAATTAGAACTCGGGAAGGGAGGTCCTGCATTGGGGAGAAACCCTGATCTGAAGTGGTGGATCCCAAGGATGGTGGAGAAACAGGCATGTGGCATGGCAACAGGCATGTCTAGCCAGTAGACAGGCTTCCCAGTTTAAGGGACTCCAAACCCAACCTACCTACCTGAAGAACTCTGAGGCTACCACCTGTGAACCAAAGGTTTCGTGGACACGCTGTTGGCAAAGCCTGGTGATGCAGCTGTTTGGACAGAATAGAACCTTCTCTTGGGATGCTGCAGATCAGAGAGGAGGTCCAGAGGACTCTAAACCAGAAACTGAGCCCCAGTGAAGGCGGAAGCCTAGCTTTCTGGTGAATTGGAATTTTGTGGATTTTTAATGTAGGAACAGTTAAAAACGTCTCCGATTGTCTGTGCACTTTGTGGGTCTCATCCTACCCTTTCCTGACTGTCCTTTCTTGTCATACTTCCATTCTTCTGTTCAATTGCCCACATCTGCTCCCTTTTCTGTACCAATTGTCAGCCTTTGCTTGTTATATTAATGTCAGTACTTCTGTCCTCTTTTCTCCCTGCTCTGTGCTCCATGTCAGTTTTGTCTTGTTGTATTCATTTCAGTGGTTGTGTCCCCCTCTCTCCCCATTACATCTGTCCTATCTTTGCTTGTGATAATTATTTGAGGGCTTTAGCTTCCTTCCTCCCTGGCCTTTCTCCAATGTCTGTCTCTGCTTGTTCCCAGATCTCTCCTTTTTCTCTTGCAGCTCCGAAGCTCTGAGAGAATCGAACCCATCCCGCTCTTTTGTATTCTTGCCACAGCCTTCGTCTGGGCCTCAGCACTCTACTTCTTCTTCCAGAACCTCAGCAGCTGGGAGGTGAGCCACCATTTTAGTTTCTATGCATTCTTAGTTTGTTTGATCTGGTCCTCTTCACCACCAGGTTACCTTCGCCCGGCTACAGCTATGGATGGGTTGACTAGACATTCTCCTTCTCATCTCATGCTTCTCCCAATTTGTTTGTTCTGTTTATTCGGATAGATTAATCCATAAAAAAGTCCTAACAATACAAAAATATTTAAAAAATACATTATCTGCATCATATTTAAAAAGCACAGTTAATTACAATAAACAAAGCAGTTAAAAGGCCAACACAGTACATAATCTACTGAAGAAATCTCAGATGTTCATATCTTTATATAATCTGACCATCGTCTTCAGGGTTTATATCCTAATCTCATGAATATATCTCTCAGTCGCCAGGCTTTCAGAATATAATTGGTGACACCAAAGAGGAAAGCAGTAGAGGGTTTTGACATGAATGTACATCATGCTTTAACCAAGGAGGTTTCGGTCAAGCTCTTCTCAAGCTTGCATATAAAAGACACAATGTAACCAAGTGCAAAAAACTTTCAACATCCTCTTTGCAAAAGGGTCCTTAAATTCAGACTACATACGCATGGACCACTTTGCGCAGGAGTAACACAACATGTGGATTCCCAGTCTCAACTTTGCATGCAATACCCACATATGAAAGGATGTCAGCCTAAATATTTACCCGTTCACTCCCTAACACCCTTTTGATTGTAAGATAATGAGACCGGATACTGTTTCAACCACAAAGGACAGCAATTATTCTTATTGGCCATGTTTTATAGGCTTTCTTCAGGGTCGTTTTCATAGAGCGAGTAATGTACTTAGGGTCATTCCAAATGTTGCACATGTCCAACACGGCTGACATTGTTTTAATATACCTCAGCCATCGGGTATCTCTGGCCCTTGTATAAAACATGAAATGGTCAAGATCCTTTAATAATCAGCCAAAAAGGGTGCGCTCCGTGCCTATAGCCGATAGAGCAACAGCCATAGTGTGACCTGATATTTCAGACCCCAAACTCACAGCTCATGTTTAAGTGATTCATCCAGGGTACTCTGGGGCAAGGATAGAAATAACCGGAGGATCATGTTTTTTTCTTTGACCAAAATGGTGTGGTCTTCGTGCCCCCAGAGTTCGACTTTATGTTAGGTGACACATTGAACCTTTTCTCTATATAGTTCAAGAATTGGTTGTACCACCCTACCCGCAAAGCGATTAAAAAAGGAGCAAAGGCATCACACCCTCTGCCGTGTAAGAACAAGTGAAATCTTTTAGATCTGTGGTGCCCAACTGATTATAGTTCATAAACAGACCTCAAGATAATCAAATTGGTCAACATTTTGGATTTTTTTACCTAAGAGGTGTATAATAGGGTTTGGTTTTAATTTCCTTTTCCTCGTACATAACATACATTGGTTCATTTGTTTTTGAAAAACAGTAACAGTCTTAGAAATTAAAATAGTGTCATTTGCAAACATTAGTATCCCCAATCTGTTCACCTTCCAGCATTGAGGCATCATCTTCTAACTCACTCATACTCACTATAAGTGAATTAATATACAGGGAGAAAAGTGGGGGACCCATTAATCACCCCTGCCTCACTCGTAGATCAAACAGGATGTTTCTCCCTAGTACCATACTGAACAGAGGCAAAATTCCCCCTAGAGAGGTCTTCCAAAGCTCTCATAACAATACCGCTCAACTCACATGCTTTTGGGAGGTGTCACCCGCCACTTAGGCAGCTCTCTCACCCGCCAACCTCCCTACACTCCCATAGGATTTAATGGGCTTTCACCCTCCAAATGCAAAATGTTTTCACCCGCCCAAGGCCCATGATAGGTTGAGAGCTATGCATAAGATCAGAAGGAACACCAACTGCAGAAAGCTTAGAACACAAATGGTTATGAGTGACTGTATTTAAAGCTAATTTTAAGTCAATAAAGGCTAAGTATACATTTTGCCCCGCAAACGATACAAACGTGTAGTGAACAATTTAAACGAAAGGGCCTTGATCCAATGTTCTTACTCTAGTTCGAAACCTAGGTTTGTAGGGGGAAATCATATTATTGTTTTCTGCCCAACCGGCAAGTCGGTTCTGCTAGACCTTGGAAATGTTTTTTGCTGACCTATCTAGGAACGAAATTGGTCTATAATTAGACACCTCCATCCTGTTTCCCATTTTGGAAATTGGGACAATTGATGCCCCCGACCAACTATTCGGGTAAACATGTGTTAGGCAGAAACCTGTGCAGTTCTCTTAGGGACCACTGCAAAAGATTTAAGACTACAGGTGTTAGCAGTAAACCCACTTGGTAGCAGTCTGTACCACCCAGATTTACCTGGTAGCTGTGGCTAAGCAGTCAGACTTCCCTCAAGAAGAGTTAGGCAGTATGCAAAGTATACTCAATAGGCACTTAGATACAATAATATAAGCAAACACTGACCAGAGCTTTGGTATCAAAGTATATAATTATTTATTTATAAACAAACAGTGAAACACTCCAGCACTCTTATTGTAAAATATTCTAAACACAGTTACTATTATGATATATACACCCCTTTTTCCCTTATTAGAAAATCACAGTAAGACACCACTTATTTTCATACAGAGGTGAGCGCTTAACTAGATTGCACTCTACTAAGGTTGTGAAAAAGGGAGGGAAAAAGACAGAATATGCAGGGTTACACCACTCTACGATTCAGGAACACTATTAGCAAGGCAGAGAGCAAAAAGTCACTGGGAAGCCAAAGTCCAAAGGCGGGGCCCACTCTTAGAGAGAGCAGAGCACAAATGTGCCCAAGATCACACAGTTACACTAGGCTTAGAAAGTCTTGCAGAGGGTTCAGAAAAGAGTTTAGAGAGGCTTTAGAAAAGTTTAGCCAGGGTGTCCCAGGCTAACCCAGGTTCGAAAGCCGGGGGCTAAATCTACCCCGTACAGTCGGTTGCAAGGGAAGCCGGGCGGGACACGGTACCTTCAGTGGGAAGGATCCTCCAGCGGTGGCAGTTGTTCCTGGTAGTGGTTGCAAGTTGCGGCGTCGTCCAGGGGAAGAGAAGATCTCAACGTGGAGGAAAGATGCAAGTCGTTACACTACCAGGGCAGAAACCAGCCGCAGAGTTTTCCGGTAAAAGGTGGTACCTTTATCTCGCGGTCGTGGTAAAACGTGGTATCCCGGTTGCCGGGGTGCTTAGCACGGGCAAGGCGGCCACGAGATACGTCGGGAAAGCGAAAAGACGGTGAAACTGGTTATCCCCACCAGTTAAAGGAAGAAGACTCTCCGGCGGGAGATCTCCTCTGTCGTTGGGAAAAGTGGTGAGACGGTCCAGCAGGGCTCCACCGGTCGTGGTGTCGTGGCAGGTCGGCTCAGCTTCTCCCTCGTCGGATTCTTAGGTCCTGTGGCGACTTCTGAAGTTCCAGTCCCCAAAGCCCTGCTTTTATGCAGCAAACCCCCATTCACTCAGCCTAGCTGTCACTCAAACATGCTAAGTGGTGAGCCGGCCGGCTCACCACTTGGGCCAATCAGGACGGAGTGCGACTTGAGTTACCTCGGCAACTCAGTCTCGGGTGCCTAAATTCCCATCCACCCCGCCTAAGTACCCCAGACATAGTGGCACCACTTTGGAGGGCTTCTGTGGAGAAGCCTGCCAAAAAGTGGAACAAAGGGCTCGACTTGGGTTGGAGTCACAGAAGAGAACACAAACGCCATTTTAGAATCAAGTTTTGGCAAAAAATACCAACCGGAGAATTAATATTAATAAATTAACCGGCGGTATGTTCGAGGCTATCTTAAATAATTAAATAAAGATAGTAGCCTAAAACAATGGGAAATCCCATAGGAAAATATTCGCGGTTGAATATAAAAAGTAGTATCCACTGCCACCAGCCAAAACTCGATCAGGGGGGACGGAGACGTGCCCCCTCGACTAACAGACCCTGGGGCAATCGAATTGCCCCAGCCAGTAAGTCCACAATATGATGGTTTGTACTGGTTCTGCTCAGAATTTAAGACTAGTGAAGTCAATGGTGACTTTAGATGCCCTGGGAGACAGTAGTCAGTCCCAGGGTATGGAGTCTATACTGGGGGTTACTATGACACCCCTGTGTTACTGCACGGAGGGTGCTGTGTAACACACATCACAAAAACACATGAAACCCTATGGAGTAAAAGACCCCATAGCCCATTAGACACATCTAGATTCAAAGAAACACACTCAAATCATGTCCAAGAGTGAGGGTAGAAGAGTCTCACTCTTGGCAGGAGAAAAAAATAAACCCCAAAAATCCAGCAAAGCTGCTGGGGGACTCACTAGGTTAGGAAATTCAGCCTAAACAGAGAATTCTCCCTAACAACATGCTTAGCGTTCCTCCTTCTAAACAGTTTTGTTATTAATGGAGCCCATATTAAGGTTTCCCTGCAGACCAAATCTGCAGGAACCAAATCGAGGCTAGGATCTATACTTCTTTTTTGTGTTTTCCGTTCCTTTAAAGTTTCATGTATTGAGAAAACAAGGATGATAGGTACCATTGATGATACAGCTGTCCAACTTCCCAGATTCGCTAGGGGTTTCACATTTTTTATACAAGGTCTGAAAATGAGTAAACCATGATGTGTGCACGAACAAGCTTTTTAAAAAAATAGACCAAAAGGAAAAGAACAAGGAGGGGATGAGGACAAATGGTAACCACCAATCCAATCGGACTGAGTCGTCAATCCCTCAAACCGCATTCTTACCGCGCAAGAAAATCAGATGCTGCAGTAGGGACTTATATTTGTACCCACGTACAACAATAACCTATTTAACACCAAGGTTGAACTGCATAAACTGGTACGGAAACTTAAATTGAAAGTCTTTTTGCAGAACTCCCGACCAAGAGACACCTGCAAACACAGACAGTGAGTACATCGAGTTCAGACCAAAAAGCTTGTTTGTTGCACCCATCAATTTGCCTGCAATAGACATTTTTGAGAAAATGGTATTGAAAGATCTTAACAAAGTACACTTTGGCTAAACGAAATGTAACAACCTAAGTCAGGGTGAACTATCGATCATCAAAACATATACAGATACCAATATTACTATCAGACCGGCTGATAAGGGAGGAACCCTCATCCTCATGAACACTGGCGACTATAAGAAAGAATGCACAAGACAATTGCAAGATCGAACTATATATGTCAAAATAGATCAAGACCCTACCAGTGAGATTGCCCACAGCCTAGAGGAATTACTGTTAAAAGCAGCAGATATGGGATACATCATAGAGAAAACAAGAGCATATCTGCACAATAAACAACATAAGATTCCCCATCTTTACCTTCTGCAAAAATACATAAAAGTCTCACATGTCCACCGGGGAGACAAATTGTAGCAGCAACAGGTGGACTATTACAGCCATTGGGCACTTATATTGATCATTTTCTACAGCCAACCATTCAGAAAACTCCTACCTACGTTAAAGACAGTACCCATTTCTTAAACATCTTGGAAGATATCCAATTGAATCAAGACGACATTCTATCTACCATTGATGTTACCAGCTCTATACAAGCATACCGCACAATCTAGGCCAGGAGGCGGTAGAGTGGCTATTACTGAAAGAAGGTGAAAATTGTACCCACCTGGTCTTAGCCGCAAAAATTGCATTGGCACAGCTTTGGTAGAATGCTGAAGGCCTCTCACTTCCGTTATGGTGATCATTGTTGCAGAGAAAATAGCGGTGATCCGCTCAGGAAATCTGAACTCCTTCCTGAACATCTGGTCTCCCTTCATGGACTACTCCAATAGATACAAAAGTCTCACTAGGCGGCCTCCTCTGACGCGGTGGCTCCAAGGCGGAGTGGACTAATGCTTAGAACAGGGACTAGAGGCATTCGAGTTTCCACCCCTGAGGGCGAACTGACAGATCTTCAACCCACTTACCACCGCCTGGCTGCAGGAAATTTACTTTTGGCTTTATTTATCGTGATGTGATACTGGGAAATGCTCTGATGATGTCAATGTTTACTTAAGCTGAAATGTCAATAAAAAGTTTGTTGAAAAGAAGGTGAAATAGGAGCATTGAAAGAATTTTTTATGACATTACTAACATTCGTTCTCAGTTAATTCATACTTCAAGTATAAAGAAGATTTCTACTTACAAGTGTTTGTCACTGCCATGGGCGCCACTATGGCCCCATCATACGCCAACAGCTTCATGCACCATTTTGAAACACAACACATTTTAGAGAATCCCCTTTGGAAAGACAAAATTAGGCTTTGGAGAAGGTATATTTACGACATTTTTGGCGAGTGGCGTGGAAGCAAGTATTCACGTATGCAATTTTTGTCAGACATCAACCAAATCGACCAGAGGATTCAGTTTACTGCTGAAATAGGTGAACCTGGCATACATTATCTTGATGTTAAAGTTCATGTTTCAGATTTGCAGATAACCACCTCACTGTGCACCAAGCCCACCGACAGGAATAATCTTCTACCCTGCATGAGCTTCCATCCTCCAAACACCTTACGTAACTTCCCATATAGGCAAATGATAAGGCTGAAGCGCATCATTAGTGATCCAACAGAATGTGAAATGGAGCTGGACAAATTAAGGAAAAAACTGAAAGATAGAGGATACTCAGAGGTTGACTTGCAGACACCCAGTGAGAAATTGAGAGCACAGACACATGGCGATCTCTTACATACCACACCAAAACAGTCAGCACCAACAATAGTTTGTTTCTCATTACTCGACCCAGAGCACACAGATCAAGAAACACATCAACAAGCATTGGATCATTCTTACCAGTGATAAACGCACAAAAGATTTGTTTGCAACAAAACCAACATTTGCTTTCTAGCAAAGTAGCAATCTAAGAGACCTACTGATAAGCACGAGAGGAATCAACAATAAATAACCAACCAAGAACAATAGACAAGAAACCTTTCCATGCCTCAATTACAGTAATTGCAACAATATCATTAAAGGAAACAGTGTCACACCCACGTACAGGAGAGAAAATAATACTGTGACATTTTACCACTTGCAACTCTGAAAACGTAATATACTGCATAAAGTGCCCATGTGGACTATACTATGTAGGTAAAACAGGGCGTAAAGTGAGGATCAGAATGAACGAACATAAATCTTGCCTAAGAAATAATAACACCACATCATCAGTTGCTAGACACTTTAATGCAGAACATCATAATGTTGCACAGGTTAAATTTCAAGTTCTGGAAGTCATCGAAGATAAAGGACAACACAGAGACATAAAGAAATTAAGACAACAAAGAGAAGCCTTCTGGATCGACCGATTGGACACTATGATGCCCAACGGCATGAACGAGGATTGGGATCTTAACTGTTTTCTGTAACCACGATCAAAGATCCTGGATTTTACAAACTGATTGAGAGTAACAATTTCTTTAAGGTTGATATATCAAGCAACAGACAATGCAATCTGAACAATATGAACCTGCATATGATACGACTATTTTGTATGGGTTATTACATGATCTATGCATCACAGTTTGACTAGAGTGTAACTAGCAGTAACCACAGCATTTCAAGCATTCAGATTTCTCTATTGCTCAAAGACTTACTATGAGCTGGGGAATATACATTATGTGGCTTCCTAAATGTTTCTTGTATGTAACAAGTTAAAAAAATACATAGAACAGAACCACAGTCAATCTTCATCCTCACATTGATGAAGCGGACGTATCCCGGATCATATAGATAGATTTTACTCATTTGAGCTTTACAGCTAGATACATTAAGACAAGCACACAACGTTCACTATCAGGTGTAACGTTATATCTTCAGGTACAATACTTTGAAGGAGATATACGGGTATATACAATCAGGTAGGGAATCAATCACAAAAAGCTAAATACATTAACAACTATGCGCTGGATATGTACATAGATCACACGTTTTGATGGTAACACACATCTTGATTATGTAACGTGATTTAGACACTTTAGCACACCACATTTGTTCAAATATAGTTGGGTTAAATACCTGATAATTAGTTTATGCTAAACTCTGACACTATCTCACTATCTGTTTTTTAGCTAGCATCAACATTTACACATTAGCTAATCAACTAACACAAGATGGCTACCGCGTTCACAGCGGCTTAGCCATCTTGCTAAGGCGTAAGCAGCGTTGTCATCTCAGTGACAACAGCTGCTGTTTAGTAGAAACAAACACAGCAGCTCCGGCTACTGCCACGTATGCTGTTCACCTCCACGCCATTACAATCTAAAAATATGGTATACAGATTACACTGAATCCATGAAGCATAAAGAACTGATCTTAGTACAAGACGCTCTTTTATTTAAATGCTCTTTACTCAAACTTTCCCATTGCTAGTACGGTATACAGCTACATGTGAGATATGTTTCATCCTGCTGGTCACAGGTCAGTGTAATTTATCCACAGAAGGATTATGCGGATTTGCAAATAAATACTCACGGACACGGATCACTATGAACCCGTGATTAGATACAGTATACTAGCGCCTAGTAACACAGAGATTTTAATAGATATATACACACTGATCTAAATAGGAAGCTTGATGAGTCACACATCTCAATAAGCACTGCCCCAGCCACCGGGTGAAAGCAAGATGAAGTAACAGGATTAGTTGGAAGTGGATATATAGAATTTTTCACCAGACTAAGATGGTGAATGTTTATTGAACACAACGGCATGAGAACATCAGAATGTCACTGGTGTAACCTCTGCTAGCCCGGTAAGAAGAGAAGAGTCATAGGCTACCCCTATTCTAACCGTATGTAAAAGGTAGGCTGAGAGAAGGCAGGAAGCCAGTGTATAAATGCTGGCAAAAAGAGGGACCAGCAGAGGAAATTTCAGCAAAATTATCAATTTATTCAAAACATTGTTGCACACTATTAAAACAATAGGTATAAACACAAAACCTATTTAAGAGTTTACTTGAGCCAAACCTCAACACAAAATTGGAAATGTTTTTAAACATCACAGTTTGAAGTAGGTGGAGGTTAGTAACATATTGTGTGAAAAAGGGTTTACATTACTACTTTGAACATATAGTATTATTGGTTGCCGACACAAAAATATGTTTCCAGTCCGGGGTGTAAATGAGCCTTCACTTGAGCGTAGTGATGTAGTTTAGTGAAGGGTCCGGACTTTCATCAGGACATGGTTCAAGGGGTTGGATTTCTAGAAGAAGAAAGGAAGATTTAGAATAGTGTTTTGAAAAACAGGAGACCACAAAACCTGCGGGGTCAGAGCCTACCTTATCAAATATCAGTGGTTAGACTGGAAAGTATTTCAAGAAGGGCTGCGCAGTTTGCTAGGCGAAGCACTGTAGCCGGAGTCTACAGGGGTAAAATGGATAACAGTTGGTTATCTTTGTGCAAATAAATTCACAAAATGGTGATAATTTAAAAGAAAGGGGTACCTTAGTCAGAAAATGTTTTCCAGGTATGAGGCTGGAGGACGGAGGCAGTTGTATGCAGTACCCGATAAGTTGAAGGCACTAAAAAAATGATGACAACCCTTATTTAGGTGAGGTTAGGAAACGAAATGACTAAATGTTGTGGGTGGTGCCTGCATTGAGTTATATAAAGCGGAAAAACGTCCAATAGTGCTCAGCCAAGACATTTTTTGAGCTAGGGTGGTGAAGTAGATGGTACACGGTTTAATTCCACAGTGAGATATTAAAGTGACTAGCGCAATGGTTGGATCAGAGTGGATGGTGTTGTAAGCGGCCATCAGTGAAGGACGATTGTGGCGCGTATAGACTTATCAGACAACAGACTGATTCGTACAAAAAATCGTAAAGCAGAGGGGATTTTTGTTATCCAGTGTCCTAACAATAAGTTGAAAAACAACAGTTCCGCATAGGGTTTTATGAGAACCTCTGCTAGCCCTCTGCTAGCCCGACACTATTAACAGCAAAGTGAAAAGTTTTGTTCCATTGCTTCCCGTGAAGACACTTCTGGGTGGGGCCAAATTACATCACTTCCTGTGATGTCATCAGAGGTCAAGGGTCGTGTGATGTCACGCCCGCTACCCCTGGCATTTTGGTGAAATGACGTACCTGGGTTTCCTCTTTTTTTTAACCTGAATAAATGTTTTTGCCAATCACCATGCCACCATGGTGTCAGACTTGTACTTCGGCACCCTTACACTAACTAAACATTTGCTGGAGTGCCTACAAGTGTCTTTGTTGCCCTCTACGATATATGAGTTTAAGGAGGAGTACCTATTGGAAATTATTAAATCTTCATGAATTGCTACTTTAGTTCCAGGATTTCCCACCAACCCGAATCGTCATTCATAGGAACATTCGTGCCCGTAGCTCCTCCGACCTCACCCCCACATCTGGTTTTAGCAAACACCCCTCAGTCAGATCACTGTCAAATTGAAGAGCTGTAGCTCCAATGAATGTGCCGTAATATACTTGGGCTGGGACCAAATAATTATGTCCTCCTACTTGTGTGTATACAACACACACTGATCAGGGCGATACATCTAGACACACTAACCTTTCTCTATAGAGGTCATTCTTATTTTTATTTAGTCCAATTTATTAATCAAATAGGTCATTTAAAAGACATTCATACAAGACAATATATCATGCAATATTTATACAGGAGTGAAAGTGTAGTACATTACATGTGCATTTAATTATAGTTTTGATCATTGTGCGTCTACAAAGTTAAATTAAATCCCTACTGCTGAAATAGGGCTATCGTAATCTATCTGTCTTCTTTACTCGGCTTGTTGTACAGTGTCTAAATCTCGCACTGCTATATTATGAGGTTGTCAACAACAGTGTTTCGGCCTGGTGAGCTACAGGATGATGCTCTTGTTAGCAAGAATTGAATTGGATTCAGGTGAAACACACTCTATTTGTCCAAACAATAACTGAGCTGAATGGAAAATTGATTCAGTCCTCCAGATAGGTATATAGATTTGGTTGAATTCTTGATAAAGTCAGACAAATAGAGCGCGTTTCACCTGAATCCAATTCAATTCTTGCTATAAATCATTCTAAGCTCTAGTTGGGTGGGCTTTCTAGAGTGGTAGACACAGCCATTAAAGCAACAGTGGTTAATAGCGCACTGGTACTATTTTCAAACCCACACACTTTAACAATTTTGATGCTCTTGTTGCAATGGCCTTCATCAGGACAGAGGTGTTTCTTTTCATCTCGCCCATTTTTATTCGGGTTCATTTATCCTGTAGTGAATATGCTCATAATTCCTATTAACACCCTCAATGAGACAGTAACATGCAATTTAGCCTTGTGCACGTCTGGCTCGTTACCAGGGGATTTGTGGTCGGTGCACGGTTGTGTTGTATTTGCAAGACAAAACATAGTGTAAAGACTCAATGAGTCTGTACCCTGAGACATTTCATTTTACATCTCATATAATACATAGGTATAGAGGTTTACCTTTGTATCCCTAACATCTGGTCAGTGGTTCCAGCAGTGGTCTTATTCTGTGAAATAATTACACAGAGTGTGTATATATGGTTATCTGGCTTTTGTTTAGGTGAAGTGGCAGTAGTTTGGGCACAGGATATAGGTAGTTTACCACTAATCCAGTGGCATGTTATTACAGCCTGGTCTCTCCTTTCTGTGGTGCCCCGGTTCTGTAAAAATGAGGGGGGTATTAATGAATTGGCTAGTATCCATGCTTGTAATATATAATTGCTATGGACTCGTGTGTGGGCAACGCGGAGCTGCGCCGATCACGGCGAGCGAGTGTCAATACTACATAATTTGGTCAACCATGAGCGCTGCAATCACACCAGCATGCCGTTACTTTGTTGATTAATGTAAAGACGATGTAGTTAATGGTTCTGTCTCTTAGCCAATCTATGAACAGTTGCCAGCATCCAATTATAGTCAGATTTGATAGACTGGAACCGAATGACTGAACTCGGACGTGCAGCAGTGGATCATCTTTATACTGGTTTCAAAGCAACCAGGTTGATCGGGTTGTCTATATGCCTAGCGGCCATGTTGGAATGGTTCTTCTAGTGTGAACCTTATAGTGTAAACCATACTATTATTGGATGTATATGATTCCTACAGACACTCGCGCGGTGTTGGAATAATATATTACAATTATACATTTGCGTTATACATTGCGTGGGCAATTGTCAGTATAGTAAATATTCTAGTGTTGTGTCACCTAGTGTAGTGCTATATTTCGCTGAGCATGTATGGATTATTTCCCCATTGCTGTTGTGATTTACAGTTGCGTACAGATCTTCAGACTAGTTTTGTATATATATTTCTGAGGCTTGTGGAATCTGCTTAGATCACATGCTGTGCATAGGCCGACATCTAGTGGAAGCTGCGGAGTATTACAGTTTGTTTTTCGAAACTCGAAAAATGGGCGTCGACACAGGCGTGCCAGTAATACTATCCCTAGTGTGACGTCCACTGTACCCAAGATCCCTCACGCGTCTAGGATCCTCAGATTGTTTTTTTCCGCCATACTGGTCGGAAGCATCTTGCGGAGTTCCCTGGCCTTAGCCATACTTTTGCTAATTATTGAAGTAAAATTATTTATTGACATCCTTCCCCACCCCAACGTCGACCTCGACACTCGACGACAGCTGGAGAAGACATCGACCGTCGGCTGCTGCACGACGGATCTGGGCCTCGGAAGGCCGCTGGCCTCGGCCCGGGCCTAGTAGGCCGCTGGCCTCGGCCCTGCAAGTAGGGAGAGTGGGGGGTGGTACATACTCTTCACTCTTGGTATATAGGTACACCTTATATATTTCCTACACTTACCAGCCCGCTGCCTCAAGGTGCGTATGGAGGGTACCCCTTTCCAATTCTGCCCCAAGTGCAACCGCAAATACCCTTGGGTCGACAGGCACGCCACGTGCAACCTCTGCTTGCCGAGGGACCACCCCGAAGCGAACTGCAGAGCGTGTAGTAGGTTTAAACCTAAAACACGTAAGGACCGTTCGACAAAGCGTTGGGCCCACCACGCCAGGCAGGCAGCCATGGCAGCGGAGGGCGCCTTCAGCGATGGCAGCGACGCCGTACTTTCGGACGGCGAGGGCATTACGGCGTCGAAAGACTGCCGAGCGCAGGTCCCAGACTTCGGAAGGTTGTCCGGCAGGGCGGCTATGGGGAAGACCCCCGGCGACGCAAGCGCTACACACCCTACACGCACTAAGCACACTAAGTCCAACCGAACCTCGACGATGTCGACTTCTCGGAAAGAGGCACGGATAGAACGGTCCGACTCGGTGTCCTCTGGGCGCTCTCGATCGAGATCGCCTCATGACGCAAGGCAATCATCCACTCTTGCCAAGAGTGCCTCGCTCCCTAGATTAACGGAAGTTCGATCGTCGGAAGACGAAGACGACTTCCACCCCCAGGCCGCGCTCCAAGAGACCGAGAGCGCAGTTAACACCAGCATGCTCATGCATGCTCGAAACAAGATACCTCTCCCGACCCTCGGCGCCAGGCGTCGAAAGTCTCTGGGGCCTCCAAGGGGCAGGGAAAACATTTTTCCACGCACGGGGAGGGAGGGAAACAGCGGAAAGCTCAGCCTTCCACTCCTGTAGGGCCATCCTTCCACCCCAAGCAGACAGATAAACATAAATCTACTGGGACATCAACATCCAGCAAGGGTACCCTTTATAAGTCCTCTAAGCTGCCTACTAAAGTCATACCCTGTTCCAAAGAATGGTCCAGTGAGGACATAGACAGGGTCATGTCAAGGATGTCTTCCTTAGCTGATTTTTATGACAAAAACCCAGAACATTTCCTTTCGTATGACCCTCAAGGGGCCACACCCTCAGGCTCCTCTGATCCTATCCCCCTAAGTAAAAAGACCCGAGTCGAAAGACCTGACCCCTTCGAGGTGCAGCCTTACTCTACTCCATACTCTACTCCACACCCCAGATACCAAGGGAAACCTTTCCCTGAAGGGGACCAGGAGTTTACAATTATGGAGGAACGAACCGGGTCGGAATACTATGCGGAGGATGAGGACCTGGAGGAGGTAGAAGATGAGCAGGAAATTTACAGAGTAGATTCCCCGATAGAAAGCGAAGCCCCAGTTACCGACTCGCCAGTTGATAACCAACCCCTCCTTAATGAAGTTCTTGCTCGCGCAGCAGAAAATTTTCACATCGACACACAGGGTGTACAGGAGGAAAGGGACTTTGCAGAAGAGTTGGTGGGAGAGAGGAGGCCGGTCGCTCAGACCATCCCGATCCTTAAATCCATCCAACGTAGAATAGCTCCATCCCTGGTGAATCCTAACCTCACCAGAGCCGTCAACCCCAGAGTCGAAAAACTTTTTCGGGCAGCCCAATCTGACCCTCTTTATATAAGAGGTCATCTTAAACCAGACTCCCTAGTGGTTACCAACACTCGGAAGAGGGCTGGGACACCCTTATCGTCGTCGGAAGCTCCTCCCGACAAGGAGAGCAAAAGACTGTACGGGTTTGGCAGGAAGGTAGCCTCAACGTCCGCCTACCAAGCAAGGATTGCAAACTCCACCACCCTGTTGGCAAGTTACAACTGCCATCAATGGGAAGAGGTCGCGGCGCTCATAGCCTCTGCTCCTTAACCGTTAAAGGGCCAGTTGGCTCGGATCTCGGCAGAAGGGAGAGCCGTGTCTGGTTGCATATTAAAAGCAACTTTCGACGCTGCAGACAACGCAGGAAGATTGATAGCAGAAGGTACTGTTATCAAAAGACATGCGTGGTTACGGCAGTCGGGGTTCAAAACAGAAACACAGGCTTCATTAATAGACAAGCCGGTGGAACCAGATCTATTGTTTGGGAAAGCGGTCGAAGACGCACTTAAGAATGCCAAGGACGAGTACGAGACTCTCAAATCCCTTGGCCAGCTTACCAACAAACCCCCGAACCAGAGGGGGAACAGTAATTTTCGTCGCCCACGCGGCCAAAATTCACAAAGAGGCAACTATGCCCAAGGACAGGGTACACAATGGAACAACAACCAGCAGTCTACCCAAAGTTACAGCAAGGGTAACAAGAGAGGTCGTGGAAGAGGCAGAGGCAGCCCCAACAAGGGAGGTGGCACGCCTCCGCCAAAGCAGTGACGCTCAGTTCAGGGTCCCTTCTCACGCAACCCCAGTAGGGGGACGCATTTCCAACTTCACCCAGGCTTGGGAAGGGATCACCTCAGACAGATGGGTGCTGTCAACAGTGTCCACAGGATATTGTATAGAATTACTGCAGCGTCCCCGGAACCACCCTCCACGACAAATAATACACTCCTTAGAACATCAGAAGATCCTTCTCGAGGAGATCGCCATTCTGCTAGAAAAGGACGCGCTAGAACTCGTCCTAGGACACCAGGTAAACAAGGGTATCTATTCAACTTACTTCCTTGTGCCAAAGAAAGATTTAACCATGCGCCCAGTATTGGACTTACGGCCTGCCAACAAGTATGTCAAGCCCCAAGAGTTTCGTATGACTACGCTACAAGAGGTAATCCCCCTCCTAAAAAAGGGGGATTACATGGCAACCTTGGATATGAAAGATGCTTATTTTCATATTTCCATGCTCCCAGCACACAGAAAATACTTGCGCTTCAAGGTAGACAGTCGCCACTACCAATTCAAGGTACTGCCCTTCGGGATAGCTTCAGCACCAAGGGTATTCACCAAGGTACTGGCGGTGGCAGCTGCACACCTACGCAGGGAGGCAATCCCAGTGTACCCTTATCTGGACGACTGGCTCATAACGGGGGAAACCCCAGGAATTTGCAGGTCAAACATTCAGAGGACTATCGACCTCCTCCACGAATTAGGCTTCTCCATCAACGAGAAGAAGTCAAGTCTGGTGCCAAGCACCTCAAAACAGTTCCTAGGAGCAATCCTAGATACTCAGAAAGGGTTGACCTTCCCTTCGGAAGAGAGAATCCGGAATATACTACTGCAAATTCCACATTATCAGTCCGGTCAACAAATAACGGTACGCAAAGCAATGCGGTTACTGGGCATGATGGCGTCATGCATTTACCTGGTCCCCCACGCGCGTCTGCGCATGCGTCCCATGCAGGAATGGTTGGCGAAACAGTGGTCTCAGGCAAGTGGTCAGTGGGACGATCTAGTGGTCGTTTCGCCAACACTCGTACAGAGCTTACACTGGTGGACAAGAGAAAATCTCGCAAGGGTAAAACCCTTTTACGATCCCGAAGTACAGGCAGTGGTGACTACAGATGCATGCCTGACTGGGTGGGGAGCTCATCATCTCCACCACACAGCTCAGGGTCTCTGGTCTCACTCAGTAGCCAAGAACCACATCAACCTGCTAGAGCTTCTGGCAGTATTCCGAGCGCTTCGGGCGTTCGAGCCCCATCTGCTAAACTTGTCGGTACAGATCCGGACGGACAGCACGACAGCCATGTTCTATCTGAACAAACAAGGAGGGACTCGTTCGCCAAATCTGTCCAAGCTTGCCCAGAAAATCTGGATGTGGGCACTCAGACGGAACATCTTCCTGTCATCACAACATGTTCCAGGGGAGCTCAATTCCCTAGCGGATGCCCTAAGCAGAGACTCCCTCCCAGAAGAACACGAATGGGTCCTTCACAGAGATATCGTAGAAGATCTCTTCTCTCAGTGGGGTTTCCCCACTATAGACCTGTTCGCCACAAGCGAAAACAAACAATGCCCAGGATTTGCATCCAGGTTCCCCCAGCCAGACTCCCAAGGGAACGCCCTGTGGATGAACTGGTCAGGGATGTTTGCGTACGCTTTTCCACCAACTCCTCTCATCAGGAAGGTGGTGTACAAGATGAACAAGGAATCGATGACGCTCATCCTAGTTGCTCCCATGTGGGCGAGACAACCATGGTTTCCACACCTACGCAGGATGGCGGTGTGCGAGCCCATCAAACTCCCAGCCTGGTACAACCTACTGTCCCAGCAACAAGGTCCAACAGTGCACCAGGAACCCAACTCTATGAACCTGGCAGCATGGCTCCTGAAGTCATAGAGTTTGGCCATCTCAATTTACCACAGAGGTGTATGGACATCCTAAAAGAATCCAGGAAACCAAACACAAGGCACTGTTACTTTGACAAGTGGAAGAGATTTGTTATTTGGTGCCAGAATAAACAAATCAACCCAGTTGATTGCACTCCTTCCAACGTTGTAACGTACATGCTCCACCTGCTGGACGCAGGTTTGGTTTTTAACTCTCTGAAAGTACACCTGGCAGCCCTCTCGGCTTACACCACATCCCATAACAAAGTATCGTGGTGGAAAGTACCAGTAGTTAAAGCCTTCATGGAAGGAGTAAAGAGACTTCACCCTCCTATTTCGAACCCACCGCCAGGATGGGACCTCAACGTGGTGCTAGCTAAACTCATGGGCCCCCCCTTTCGAACCCATGCATAAAAGTAGTCTCAAACACCTGACTTATAAAACGGCCTTCTTAGTAGCCATTACCTCTATAAGACGGGTCAGTGAAATTCAGGCTCTGTCAGTGCAGGATCCTTTCTTTACTATCCACAAAGACAAACTGGTTTTACGCACACACCCTAGGTTCTCACCTAAATTTATATCTAAGTTCCATGTAAACCAGTCCATCGAGCTTCCGGCTTTCTTCCAGAACCCGCAAAGCTCAGCTGAGGTGAAACTACACACCCTTGATGTGCGTAGGGCGGTCCTCTACTATGTAAATAAAACCAGACCGCTAAGGAAAACAGATCAACCGTTTGTCTCCGTAGCTACAGGCAGAGAGGGGGATCGCGTCTCTAAAGGCGCTATCTCGAAGTGGATTATCAACTGTATACAGCTGTGTTACTCTCTTTCCGAAAAGACTCTGCCTTTTACGCCAAGTGCCCATTCTACTAGAGGCATTGGGGCCACTCTGGCTTTCATTGCAAATGTTCCCCTCGACACCATTTGCAAAGCAGCTACTTGGAGCTCTATTCACACTTTTACTCAGCATTACTGCATTGACACTCATTCCAAGACAGATACACAAGTGGGACAAGCGGTTCTAAGACACCTGTTTGCTCATGACCCTTCTCACATCCCACCTCCTTCTTCTGGTACTGCTCGCTAATCTATGCACAGCATGTGATCTAAGCAGATTCCACAAGCCTCAGAAGGGATACATTACTCACCGTAATCGTATTTCTGATGCTTGTATCTGCTTAGATTCACATGCGACCCACCCTTCCTCCCCTCCGAGAGAAGGCGCATGATTGCTTGTAGTCTTACCTTTCTGTCTATCTGCTTGGATTATCTGTACTCACGCTACTCCTCATGCTTCCTCATGTCAGGAAAAATACAATCTGAGGATCCTAGACACGTGAGGGATCTTGGGTACAGTGGACGTCACACTAGGGATAGTATTACTGGCACGCCTGTGTCGACGCCCATTTTTCGAGTTTCGAAAAACAAACTGTAATACTCCGCAGCTTCCACTAGATGTCGGCCTATGCACAGCATGTGAATCTAAGCAGATACAAGCATCAGAAATACGATTACGGTGAGTAATGTATCCCATACATCTACCGGAGTGGTCTACAATCCTGTCATAGTTCGATCAGTATTGTGTGCATGGCATATACCTGGCAATAGTGCTTGGGTAAATCACAAGCACATGTTATTTTCCTACCATTGGACCTGTGAGGCCCAATAGATATATGTATCCAGGTAGATTTTACATTTGTCTATATGGAATAAAGACGTGTCGACTGTTATAGATAGCCTGGTCGCTATGGTTAGTCACACTCTAGCTTGGACATTAGTCTTTTTATGTGATAGCCATTTAGACCAGTCTATTCTAGCCATTATATTTGGTCATTTTTTCTGGTGTCTGCTTGAACACTTAACATATCATGGAGATCATCAATCTTGACTCACATTAGTGTACAAATGTGCAATACACTACAACAGATACAGTACCATCACTGTCTGATCCAGAAAAACAGTACAAACACTGGTTAGAGTACAGTATGTGATCAAATTATTCCATTCCACCGATATATTCAGACCTGCATTAGCTGTGTATAGGCGATATATCCATCGTTGTTCTGGTCTGTGCAGGGTTTTGTCCACATCCCCCCTCCCCTCCTGTTCAGAGTAATCATTTGAAGTACACACCATCTTAAATCACTATCCTTGTGTTTCTTTCTCTGCTAATGTTCTACTAAAGGTTTGTCCGACACTTTGTTCCATATGCAGGATCTGTGCTCGGATAGTCGCTGTTTTATGAGGCATATGGTTTTCCCAACATATATCAGTTTACAGGTGCACTCTATGATGTATATTACCCCCTTGCTGTTGGAGTTGGTGTGTGTGTTTGAGTGCATTTGATGGTACTGTTTTCAAAAATGTATCTCGTCTCTGAAATTTTAACAGCAGAGGAAGCGGTTTCGTCCTCAAAGGCTTTGATCTCAGAATTATAGGAATAGACCGCATAGAACTAACGCGATTGTCAAGGTCAAACAGGATGGTCTCAATCTCCTTAATTATGTTTTAGAATCCTTAATAGGAAACGTGCCCCCTTTATTCTCTGGGAATAACCTGTTATTAGTTTTGTGCTTACACATTGCAGACCATGCTGCTTACTTACCTGCCAGTTGAACCCCTGATCCTCTTCTGTTTGGGACTACTTTTCCTGTTGGGTGGGGCAGGAGCCACTCCCTAGGTTCAGGACACTGGAACTCTTCTGGAAAGCAGGAACTCTTTTCTTACCTAGGCGTGGCTGTGGAAGGAGACACCTAAGCACTAGAGGAGGCTATTTAAACCACACCCGATGGATGAATCTTGCTTTGTGTTATTCTGCATTCTCTGCAGCAGAACGCTCATCGTGTCTTCTGCTTCTGATCCTGGGCCAGAGGGAACAAAGGCTTACCATCCTGGAATCCAGTCTTCAGCAGCACCTGTAAAGACAAAGAAAGAACAGGTTAGCACTACGGTCTTCAGTAGCAGCGCATCTCTTACCTGGTCCATCGGCTGTCACCAACGCCTCGCGCTGAATTCCGGCATCTGAAAGACAAAGGCTTACCTACTCTTCACATGCTCCGGAGGTCTTCGCACTGCATTCCGGCATCTGAAAGACAAAAGCTTACCAGCTCTTCGCACGCTCCGGAGGCCTTCGGCGCTGCATCCCGCATCTGAAAGACAAAAGAAGGTGCGTTTAAAGACATTGGGCAACTTTATTACTCACGTGCCATTACTCCTTCCCACGCCGAATCCAGTGGGTATTCCAGCACCCTTCAGCTTCTCTAAAGCTCCGAACTTGTACCTGCAAGATAAAAGGGACAGTTAGTGCGCATCGTGAAGCAGGCTACAAGCGCTTACTTACGTGCTTCCAGGCGCTTCTATTCCTCACGCGGGTTCGATCCTCAACTCTCATCAGCCCGCGATCCGCCATCGCCGGAACCCTGCAAAACAAGAGATATCATTACAAAAGACTTTTAAGACATTTGAAGTGCCCAGAACTTACCGTTCGTGCAGTTAACGACGGACAGCAGTCCTCTGAGGTCAAGAGGCCTGCACCCTTATCCAGTGAAGAAACTGGTTACGGCACCCTGCCCCGAGGCAGATGGAGAGCTCGGCGTTCACTTACCTAAGGTGAGGGCGTTAACCTTTGGGGTTCTACAGGAGAAGAGAAAGGGAAGAGGAGAGAGGCACCCAATAACCCCAGTTCATTAATCCCATATTTTCTATCTGCAGACATCTTACTCTTCGAGTCAGACATACAGTGCACAGAGGTCCAGCCCAAAGAGCCAACCGTGTGTTACACATCACCTTTGAAGATACGGCATTCACCCAGTCAAGACCGGCGCCTCTGCGGGAATCAGGTGAGCGTTACAGAACACAAAGCCTACCGCAAAACTCCCACCCAGGCGCTATGGAAACCTCGGATACCGACCAGCTAGCCCAGTTACTTGGGGAACTAAGAGCAGAAGTGCATGCAGCCCGTCAGGAAACGAATGCTCTAAGAAGGGAACTGATTATTTCCAAGGAGCGAACAGACGATCTCGCTAGACAATTGCTACAGTCACAAGCCGGACAAACTCCGTTACCCGCATCAGGGGCAAATCTTCCTTCAACATCCTCTACGAACCCAGTGCAGGTCAACCTACCTGGGAATGTACCTCTGGCTCCGCCCGAACGATTTTCTGGTGACCCAAAGAGGTTTGCAGTGTTTATTAATCAGTGCCGGTTGCACTTCTTATGCCGGCCAGCAGCCTTTCCAACTGATCAAGCTAAGGTAGCTTTCGTGCTTTCGTACCTTAGTGGCAATGCGGCACACTGGTCGATCCCTCTAGTTAATCAAGATGATCCGGTTCTACTGTTTGCAAGACATTCACAGGGGCAGGCCTTGGACAATGAGCTCCTTTCATTGCGACAGGGTAATCAAGACCTTTTGGCTTATATTGCGTCTTTCAACAGACTGATAGTGGAAACTCGATGGCCTGAGGACAAAAGGATTACGCTGTTTTATAGAGGTCTACGTGGAGAGCTCAAAGATGTGTTAGCCCAAGTAGTGAATCCCCCGCAAGACTGTTCGGACTATATTGACTTAGTCGTTCAAATTGACCACAGACTGCAGAACAGGAAGGCAGATCGTTCCAAGTTTGATGCTCGAGTATTTTCCAAACCACCAACTCCTACCAAAGGAGTAGACTCCGGGGAACCCATGCAAATAGGGGGCCTGAAAGGACCACTAACACAAAAGGAGCGGGAAAGGAGAAAACAGCTGCAATTATGCCTCTATTGCGGAAACTCGGGGCACTTTCTTCGAGACTGTCCGGTGAAACCAGCCAAGAAGGCAGTAGGAGCTGCAGTTACCAGGGTCACAAACTCTGAGCAGGGAAACGACCTCGCCCGACAAGAATAGAGGTCCTCTTGCCGAGCGTTAAAACCAGTTCAGTGACCTCGCATTTCGTGATACCTATGGTCCTCATTAGCCCTGAACATCCGGATCGATTACATGCGATTGAAGCTTACGTCGACAGCGGTGCCATCTGCAATTATGTGGATCATGAAATGGTTTTGAGGATGAATCTGACTCTTTGTCCAAAGGCTGTAAAGGACGTCATTACTACGGTGGATGGTACGGAGATAGCCTCCGGACCAGTAACGCATACCACCCAAGAAGTGACGCTAGTAAGTCAAGATGGACACCATGAGAAGATCGTGTTCGATGTGATCAAGGCCCCTCAGTTCCAGATTATTCTAGGAATTCCTTGGTTAGAGAAGCACAATCCTCAGATCGATTGGCGAGCAAGAACGGTTCAGTTTCCAGAATGTGTCTCTACTTGTCACCCTCGACCTGGTGTTGCACTGGCAGCAATTTCCTCGGAGGCTCCCCAGTTACCTCCTGAATACCAAGAATTCCAAGATGTTTTCCGGAAGGATCAGGCTAACTCTCTACCTCCTCATAGGTCTTATGACTGCCAGATAGACCTGATACCTGAATCTACTCCTCCTTGTAGTAGAATTTATGCCCTCACCGAGCCTGAGAATCTTCACCTCCGACAATACCTGGATCAATACCTAGCGAATGGGTTTATTTGTCCTTCCAAGTCCCCTGCTTCCTCAGCTTTGTTCTTCGTTCCAAAAAAAGAAGGGGACCTTAGAACTTGTATAGATTATCGCGCCCTGAACCAGATCACCGTTAAGAATAGATATCCGTTACCTTTGATCCCTGAACTCCTGGACCAAGTCAGAAAAGCATGCATATATACAAAGCTGGATCTTAGAGGAGCCTACCACTTGGTACGAGTAAAAGAGGGCGATGAATGGAAGACGGCCTTCCGCACCAAGTATGGGCTATTTGAATATCAGGTCATGCCCTTCGGACTTTGCAATGCCCCGGCCGCCTTTCAATATTTTATGAACGATGTCCTCAGAGAGCTCATAGATGTGTGTGTTGTTGTTTACATTGACGACATCCTCGTTTATTCTTCATCGGAAACTGAACATCGGAAACACGTGAAAATGGTCCTCGAGAGATTGCGTCAACACAAACTCTTCGCTAAGTTGGAAAAATGTGTTTTCAACGTGACTGAAGTTGAATTCTTGGGATTCATATTATCACCTAGCGGAGTGCGTATGGATTCAAAGAAGGTCGATGCAATTCTCAAATGGCCATCGCCATCCTCCCTAAAAGGTGTTCAAAGCATGTTAGGCTTCGCTAACTTTTACCGCAGGTTTATCCCCGAATTCTCTCGAATAGTCCAGCCCATCACCGCCTTGTTAAAGAAAAACAAACGTTTTGAATGGTCTACCGAGGCGGAACAAGCTTTCCAGAATTTGAAGACTAGATTTATCTCTGCACCGATCTTAAAACATCCTCGCCCAGAACTCCCCTACATCGTTGAAACTGATGCTTCGAGCCTTGCCATGGGGGCAGTTCTATCACAAAAGGACCCAGTAACCAATCAGTTGCATCCCGTGGCATTTTGGTCCCGCAAATTCTCGCCTCCTGAAATCAATTACACTATTACTGATAAGGAACGTCTAGCTATCAAGTCCGCCTTTAAGGCTTAGCGGCATTATCTTCTGAGGGCCCGACACACCGTTACTGTGATTACAGATCACCGAAACCTGCAATATTTGAAAACCGCAAAAGCTCAATCCTCTAGGCAACTCCGTTGGGCACTATTCTTTGCCGAGTTTGACTTCATAATTACCTATCGACCTGGTACAAAAAACGGTAAAGCTGATGCCCTTTCTCGGATGGGAGTGGAAGAACATTTGATCAATCCTAAACCTGTACCTATCATTCCCGAACAAAGAATTCTAGGTGTAATCGCCACACAATCCATAGAGGAAGTTAAGGATAAAGCCAGGCTACTGGTAACTCCAGCAGACATACAGAATTGGCATCTGCAGGGAAAGGACTTTACGGTGAAGGACAACATATTATATTTCCAAGAACGGTTATACCTGACCAGCACAGATTTACAGAAAAAGGTAATCTCTTGTTATCACGATTCTTTAATGGAAGGACATCCCGGTATGACCAAGACATCGGAAAAGATCAAGCGCTACTTCTGGTGGCCGTCTTGGAAAAAAGATATCAGAGACTTTATAATGTCCTGTGGAGTATGCGCCCAAAACAAGAGTCAAAAGGAAAAACCAGCCGGCCTCTTACGCCCTATTGACATCCCGCCTCGCCCTTGGCATACGCTTTCTATGGACTTCATCACCGATCTACCTCCATGCTCCGGATACAATAAGATCCTAGTAATCGTGGACCTATTCTCCAAGATGGCGCATTTCATTCCACTCAAAGGCTTACCAACAGCAGCAACTCTGGCCCGAGAATTTCTCGAAACATCGTCCGACTGCACGGTTTTCCTTCAGTTCTAATTTCGGATCGAGGTAGTCAATTTATTTCTCATTTTTGGCGAAGTTGCTGTCGGTCGGCTCAAATTGATGTGAGACTTTCGACCAGCCACCACCCTCAAACCGACGGACAAACCGAGAGGACCAATCAAACTCTGGAACAGTATTTGCGCTGCATGCTACAACAAACTGAAAAAACTTGGAAAGATATCCTTTGGATAGCCGAATATGCCTACAATAACTCTGTCCACTCGGGAACTGGGAAGACCCCGTTTTTTCTTTTATACGGTAGTCACCCTCGAACCTCGGAGTTGGATCCACTCCAAGATCTTGGAACACCAGCAGTAGACCACCTGCATTCTACAATCACCCAAGCCTTTAAGGAAGCCGTTTCTCACCTTCAAAGGGCTAAAGAACAATACAAGAAAGGAGCAGACCAACATCGGAAGGAAGCCCCCCAATATCAAGTAGGAGATCAAGTCTGGTTATCCACCAAATATCTACCTCTAAAAGGACCACGCACATTCAACCCAAGATACCTTGGTCCCTATTCCATCACTACCATAGTAAATCCAGTAGCGGTCAAGTTGGACTTGCCCCCTCACATGAAGATACATCCGGTCTTCCACGTCTCTCTATTAAAACCCGTGCAACCTCAAACCCGACTAACTACATCTCCAAAACCTATTCTAGTTGATGGAGAACTCGAGTTTGAAGTCAAAAGCATCCTGGATTCCAAGATCTCCAAATCTAAACTATTTTACCTGATTGATTGGAAAGGCTACGGTCCCCAAGAAAGATCCTGGGAACCTGCAGAATATGTCCACGCGCCTCGTCTAATCAAAAGATTTCATCGAACATTTCCTAACAAGCCCAAACCCCCGGAGAAGCCCGGTTTGGGAGGGGCCTTGAGGGGGGGTGCTGTCATGATCTCTGCTTCCAAAAGATCAGGACTTGCCCGACTCCCTTGGAAGCAGACCCATAACCCCGGTTCCGAGTGCCAGCCAGTCCCAATTGGGACCTTTTGGACCCTGTCCTAGCGCCAGTGGCACCAGGCTCATAAAGATGCCCAGTCCCAGCGCTGGAAGCGCCGGGCTCATAATGCTTGGGTGGACTTACCTGCAGCAGACCATGCTGCTTACTTACCTGCCAGTTGAACCCCTGATCCTCTTCTGTTTGGGACTACTTTTCCTGTTGGGTGGGGCAGGAGCCACTCCCTAGGTTCAGGACACTGGAACTCTTCTGGAAAGCAGGAACTCTTTTCTTACCTAGGCGTGGCTGTGGAAGGAGACACCTAAGCACTACAGGAGGCTATTTAAACCACACCCGATGGATGAATCTTGCTTTGTGTTATTCTGCATTCTCTGCAGCAGAACGCTCATCGTGTCTTCTGCTTCTGATCCTGGGCCTAAGGGAACAAAGGCTTACCATCCTGGAATCCAGTCTTCAGCAGCACCTGTAAAGACAAAGAAAGAACAGGTTAGCACTACGGTCTTCAGTGGCAGCGCATCTCTTACCTGGTCCATCGGCTGTCACCAACGCCTCGCGCTGCATTCCGGCATCTGAAAGACAAAGGCTTACCTACTCTTCGCATGCTCCGGAGGTCTTCGCACTGCATTCCGGCATCTGAAAGACAAAAGCTTACCAGCTCTTCGCACGCTCCGGAGGCCTTCGGCGCTGCATCCCGCATCTGAAAGACAAAAGAAGGTGCGTTTAAAGACATTGGGCAACTTTATTACTCACGTGCCATTACTCCTTCCCACGCCAAATCCAGTGGGTATTCCAACACCCTTCAGCTTCTCTAAAGCTCCGAACTTGTACCTGCAAGATAAAAGGGACAGTTAGTGCGCATCGTGAAGCAGGCTACAACCGCTTACTTACGTGCTTCCAGGCGCTTCTATTCCTCACGCGGGTTCGATCCTCAACTCTCATCAGCCCGCCATCCGCCATCGCCGGAACCCTGCAAAACAAGAGATATCATTACAAAAGACTTTTAAGACATTTGAAGTGCCCAGAACTTACCGTTCGTGCAGTTAACGACGGACAGCAGTCCTCTGAGGTCAAGAGGCCTGCACCCTTATCCAGTGAAGAAACTGGTTACGGCACCCTGCCCCGAGGCAGATGGAGAGCTCAGCGTTCACTTACCTAAGGTGAGGGCGTTAACCTTTGGGGTTCTACAGGAGAAGAGAAAGGGAAGTGGAAAGAGGCACCCAAAAACCCCAGTTCATTAATCCCATATTTTCTATCTGCAGACATCTTACTCTTCGAGTCAGACATACAGTGCACAGAGGTCCAGCCCAAAGAGCCAACCGTGTGTTACACATCACCTTTGAAGATACGGCATTCACCCAGTCAAGACCGGCGCCTCTGCGGGAATCAGGTGAGCGTTACAGCATGGATATGTTGCTGAAATCATAATTGCTCCAATCTCTCCACGGCGTCTTGCCATGATGTTTGATATGGTGAATACTGCAGAATCTGAAGAACCAGGGTCAGGTCACTAGCGGGGGAGGATGACAGTGCACTTTCTGGGAGCGTGCTGGATATGGAACCCTTTTATCCACCACAGTACAAAGGGTTTGGCTGTTGTCAATTCTGGTCCTTTCACTCAGAATGCCCTAATAGTGGCCGGTTCGACATGCAGGGATGGAACTGATAGTCCCAAACTGAAGCCATCTGGTAAGAAATTCATGATTTTCCAAACATCACCCTCAGCTGGAGTTTAGGCATTTTCTTTACACCATGGATTGAAGGTGTTCCATTGTCAGGTATATGATACAAAAGTGGATACTCTGTGCCACGACACTATAGGTTTCGAAACCTCTATTGAGATGCCTTTCTTTTGTCGCAGGTGTAATTCAACCTCCACGCCTATAACTGTAAACGGCTGTGTGTCTACTGTGGGAGCACCAGGCTTGGCAGAGGGTTTTTTCTCATTGGTAACTTCCAAAGTGGTAATGATGCCACCTCCATCCTTGGGAGGAGAGGCATGTCATTCTAGTCCAAGAAGGCACTATCATGATCACCTGTGACTTCTGGATTTTCTGGAGGACCTTATGTAGGACTGGAATCGGATGAAAAGCAAACAAGAGGCCGTGGGGTCCATGGACCTGACAGGGTGTCCACCACCAAGACTCTTGGACATGGCAGAAGCGAGACATGCAATTTGCACTGAGATTTCTCTTCTAAGACAAAAAGGTCCAGCCATGGGGGGGCATATATTGTTGCATAGAGAGTTGAATAGTTTCCTTGGCAGGCAGCATCCCAGAGGATAGTAATATCTGTTTTTCCTTGTCTTCTGCCTCATTGATTATTGCTGTTAAATATGTTACCTGAAGGCCTTGTAGGTGCTGTTCCGGCCAGGCAAGGAGGCAAGCTGTTATTGTTTTCAAAGATTGTGGACACAAATCCTCACGTTTGTTCAGACATGCCTTAGTCGCCTGGATGTCTGTCCAGGCCAGGGTGCTCTTGTTCAGAATACTGTGGTAACCTCTCACCAGTTCAGTGATTTCCTGCTGTCCTGGTGGGACAATAAGGCCTGGACTGAGTTTTTGTCCAAGGTTTGTTCCCATCCTCCTGCACTGGCAACCGTAGTCTAAATCATCAGACCCCCTGATGCCCTTTAGTAGGTTCAACTGGTAACTTCACCTTTGGACTTCCAGAGCTCATCCAGATGTAGCTTTTGGGCTTGATGTTCAGGAGAAGAAGGCATTTTCCAGGGCTATTTTTAAACGTATACAAATAAACGGTAGCTCTTGGGATGGGATGAGGGGTAACATCTTGTAGCTGATCCAAAATCCATGCTGCTGTAGGCAGTAGCATACCCTGGCTGTCTGTCCGAGGGCCACATCCTTGGATTCTATGAGCCAGGCATCGGAGACGTATGTACAACAAGGCCGACTGAGTCCAGGGCTAGGGCTGCTGATAGCCAGAGGAGCGGCATTTTATTGCAGTTTATTTTCAATTTACTGATTGTCATTATTTATATATATATAGCCCCAATTTTGGTTCTCCCAGTCTGGCTGATCCACAACACTGCACAAGTAATTTTGAGCTGTGTAAGGATGCAGAGGTAAGGCTCAGGCACAAAAGTGGCATATTTCTGACTATAAACCTTTATTACCCGATTAAACTAGGAGAGGGGTTTCCCTGCCTCAAAGGAAACTAAGGAATATGTCAGGATGTCAAAACAAAAAGTCTGTTACCGTCGTGCCCCAAAATCCTACTTCTGTCTCTAACACTAATAACCTAAATCAACTGTGTAGGGATGGTCTCTTCGAAAGTAAAGTGTTCATAATAACTCTTGCCAACAGAAATGTTCCTAATGTCTCGGTGGTCCAAAAGACAAAAGAAATGTTCTTTTTGTGCCTTTCCCCTGGACTCCATCTGGTTCTACTTCCCTTTTCTTTGGATCCTAAAGACCCTGTATCTTCTCAGATAAATGTCACTGTATTTTATATCTTCACAAGGGTGCGAGTCCCAGACTCGTAATTCTTTATAATACCGGCTTGGTGTATTTCCCTACCAAGCATGGGGTTTTCAACTAAACAGTCTCTCTTGTCTTCAGGGTCTTCAACTCTCTTATACTCTCTTTTGGGTTCAAGGCCCACACTTGCAATGGATGAACATAATAGATTGGTTTACTCTCCTGCCAAGCATGTGCTTCTTTCTGTAGCGTATCTGCTTTACACAGAGTCCCAGAACCTCTTTCTCTCTAATATGGATGCAAGGCCCAGACTCACACTGTATGGGTGCAATAGCTTGGTTTACTCTCCTGCCAAGGATATGCTCCCTTCTGTACTCTCTTGACTTTTCTCAGCATCTCAGACCCTTTCACTCTCTTGTTCCTGTTGCTCCCGACTCCTCCCGGACGTTCAGCACCTACAGCTCTAGCTGCGTACCTGTCTCTCTGCTGCATGTCTTCTGCGAGCAGTGCTTTCTTTTGGGGCTCCAGCAGCGTGCTTCAGTCGGCAGCATCCCCGCCGATCAGTTTCCCTTCGGTTTCTCATTGGCAGCCACCCCCCCTCCCCCCAGTTCCTTATACTTTCGTGGGACAGGGCTACGCTTCACGGCCTCTTCCCAGCCTTCGGGACAACCAGAGGTTTGTTTGGGCAGCGCACAAAGGAGCTGCTCCTCCTCTGCCTGCTTTCTCGCTCCCGCTCAGCATCTCCTGCTTCAGTTCTCAGTGTTGGCGGTCTCGTGCAGGCCGCCTCCGTGAGCCCCCCACCCCCTGTAGAACAGAGACACGGAGACGTGGATGTTGTCGGTGTGGGCTCCCCGGTGAACTGACGTCACCAGTGTTATGTTCGGCCGTGACTTGCCCCGTCGTGTAGCTGAAGAGGTCTTCCCTACAATGTACCCCTCTAACTTGTATAATCAAATAGACAAGCTGAGGGATCCATTCCATGAAAGACAGGATGCAAGACGAGACGCAGGAGGTGCAGGCCTGGATTTCGGGATTCTGCGGTTCCGCTGTTACAAACAATGGTTAACAACAAACGGTTACCGTCACTAAACAACAAGACCAATTGGAAAACAAGTGTAACCATATAGTAACTAAAGTTACCACTGACCTGATGACCGCAGGATACGGAAGCAACCAGGGAGGTTGAAGTCTGTGCAATAGCTTCCTGTCTAGGTGTTGTAGATCAAACGATGCGCTGGAAGAAATGTTCAAGCAATTCCAAATGCTGAAAACCCAACTGGCTATTCCCGACGGCACGAGGACGCCTCTAGACTTCAGGCACACCAAAGAAGTCTCTAGTCCGTGTGCCGAAGTCAAAAAAGTCACTGATTGGTTTTGTGGGTCTTGGCAGAAAGTTCGAAAGCAATCCGTATGAGTTCCGTAGTCGGCAGGATGCGGGCAGCAGAAAGCAGGACGTGTCCAATTGCAGTCCGTTCAGAGTTCCGTAGTCGGCAGGATGCGGGCAGCAGAAAGCAGGACGTGTCCAATTGCAGTCCGTTCAGAGTTCCGTAGTCGGCAGGGGGCGGACAGCAAACAATGGCAAAAACGTGTCCTGAGGCAGTCCGTTTGGAGTTCCGTAGTCGGCAGGAGGAAGGCAGTAGAAAGGCAAGGAAGGAAGGAGTGCGGGTAGGAACAGGAGCAAGAACGAGAGAACAGGAGCAAGGGTTAACAAGGGACCAAGCAAGGGAAGCGCCAACTGTTCGAAACGAAATTCAGAAGCACCGAGACTGCAGTGGGAGGTGCTTAAGTCACATGAACCGGCAACCACGCTCGAGTCGAACGTGTCATGTGACGGAAAACAGGCTTCCAGCGTTGCCATGCCAATTTCCAGGCGCCGGGCTGAGAACGTGGAACACTTTGTTTAGTACACACCGGGACACCTGGATTACGGTGTTTGTAAGGTAAAGCCCGGGCTTCCATGAAGCGTGTGCGAGGCTTGACAGATTCCTCCCCCAAAGATAGCTTCCTCCTCCGGGAGGACCAGAACTGTGATAGAAGAGCCGGGGCATGAATGTGCTCAAAGGGTTCCCATGTACGCTCCTCGGGGCCGTAGCCTTTCCAGTCCACGAGATAAAGACGTTTGCCCTTCCGAACCTTAGTGTCCAAGATACCAGCCACCTCATATTCATCAGAACCCTGCACCAGTACAGGAGGGGGACGTGACAACAGTCGGGTCGCAGGGTTACAGGGTTTAACCAAGGAAACATGAAAAACAGGATGGGTCTTCCATGACGAGGGGAGTGCCAGACGAACCGCCACGGGGTTGACGACCTCCGAGATCCTGTAGGGGCCCACAAAACGTGGAAGAAGTGATCTGCGACCCGGTAATCGGAGGTTGTGAGTGGACAACCAAACCATCATGCCTGAGTGGTACGTCGGGGCTGGTAAACGGTGACGATCGGCACCTGCCTTGGTTAGCTCCTGAGCCTTCAGCAGATGTTCCCTTATTGAGGAATGTAATGCAGACAAATCCTTAATGCAGGCAAGAGCGGCAGGAGCATGTAGGGGAAGTTCAGGACTCAAGGGCAAGGAACGAGGGTGTCTCCCATACGAGGCGAAAAAAGGGGAGACCCCTGTTGCGGTGTGCAGAGAATTGTTGTATGCGAACTCTGCCAGAGCCAACACCGATAGCCACGTGCCCTGTAGTTGCAAGGTGAGGCAGCGTAAGTACTGTTCCATGGTTGAATTTAGACGTTCGGTCTGACCGTCGGTTTGGGGGTGATAAGCACTAGAACACCTTGCGTTGACACCTAAGGCAGTAGTCAATGCCTTCCAAAAGCGTGAGGTGAATTGCGGCCCCCGATCCGAAATGATGATAGAAGGCAGGCCAAAAAACCTAAAAACATTCCCCATGAATAGGTCTGCTAACTTGGGAGCCGAAGGGATACCCCGACAGGGAACGAACAAGGCCAACTTGGTAAAGTAATCTATTACAACCCATATGGTGTTGTAACCGTCCACCACAGGTAATTCAACGACGAAATCCATGGAGATCATCGTCCAAGGTTGATCCGGGACAGGCAAAGGATGCAATAATCCAACTGGTTTACCATGGGATGCCTTGCATTGTGCGCACACTGCACAAGTAGAAAGGTACTCGGTAACGTCCTTCTCCATTGAAGACCACCAGCACCAGCGTTTTAGGAGATCCATCGTTTTTCTGATACCCGGGTGTGCGGCTGCTGCTGAGTCATGACACCATTTCATTGCGGTAAGCCTAGTGTCGTGATTAGGTAGGTATAATTTACCCTGTCTGTAGGGGAGTGAATGGAACACCCTTAGGTCATGTTGAACCACCTCAGAAGGGTCGGTTTTTATCCACTCTTGTAACTGATCCCTGAGAGACGCACCTAGAGTACAGCCGCAAACCACTTGATGGGGTAGCACGAGTTCCCCTTTATGGTGGGTTGTGCCAGGGTCTCCGTGTATACGAGACAAGGCATCCGCTTTGGAATGCAGTGAACCTGGGCGATAAGTTATCTTGAAATTAAACATCGAGAAGAACTCATGCCAGCGGGCATGCCGAGCCGTGGTGCACTTCACTGATTGGAGTGCCAATAGGTTCCTATGGTCAGTGTATACTTGAACCGGATCAGGGGTACCTAGAAGATGATGTCGCCATACCAAAAAGGCGTCGCGGACCGCCAGTAGTTCTTTCTCGGTGATGGTATAATTCTTTTCATAAGACGTGAGTTTTCTTGAATGGTAAGCAACAGGGTGTAAACCACTGGCGTCCGGACATTGTTGTGAAAGAATGGCTCCTAGAGCCACGTCTGAGGCGTCGGCCTCCACAATATAAGGTAAGGCGGGATTAGGGTGTTGGAGCACAGGAGCAGTAGTAAATGCGGTTTTGAGAGCATCAAAGGCTTGTTGAGCTTGGTGGTTCCACTGAAATGCTCTTTTGGGGCTGGTTAAAGCAGTAAGGGGGGAAACAACGAGAGAGAAATCCTGGATAAACCGCCTGTAAAAGTTGGCGAAACCCAGAAAAGACTGCAGGGCTTTAAGACCGTTGGGTATTGGCCACTGAAGAATGGCAGACACCTTGGACTGGCTCATCTGGACTCCTCTACTCGTGATGTTGTATCCCAAAAACTCTACCTCTTGGACATGGAACAGACATTTTTCCAGCTTGGCATATAATTGATTGTCCAATAGACGTTGCAATACATTGGTAACATGGGATACATGAGTCTCATACGAGGGAGAATATATGAGGATGTCATCCAAGTATACCACCACGTACTGGTCTAGCATATCATGGAACACATCATTGATGAAATATTGAAACGTAGCCGGTGCATTGCAGAGCCCAAACGGCATAACACAGTACTCAAAAAGGCCGTATTTGGTTTTAAATGCGGTTTTCCATTCATCTCCTTTGCGTATGCGCACCAGGTTATAAGCCCCTCGCAAATCCAACTTTGTGAAGATCACTGAGGAGCCTAACTGATCCAAGAGTACAGAAATAAGAGGGAGTGGATACTGGTTCCTGATCGTAACGGCGTTTAACGCACGGTAGTCGATACAGGGGCGGAGATCTCCTTCCTTTTTAGGAACAAAAAACAAAGGAGCTGCCGCGGGGGACCGGGAAGGACGAATGAAACCGGAGCTCAAGGATTTGTCGATGTACTCCTTTAAGATGGTGTCTTCCTTTTGGGTCAAGGAGTAGATACGCCCAGATGGTATTTTGGCCCCCGGAACCAATTCGATTGGGCAATCATAGGGCCGATGGGGTGGCAGGACCTCAGCCCCACCAACATCAAAGACGCCTCTCAATGCTTGATATTCTTTAGGAAGGACAGTGCTGACCGCTGCCCCAATCGTGGAAGCAGTGTCCAGAAGAGCGTGACTAGGACTGGAGACCTCCTGGATCTTACTGAGACATTTCGCTTCACAATTCGCAGATGGGAAATCTACCTCCCCTGTGAGCCAATCGATAGCTGGATTGTGTAACCGTAACCAGGGAAGACCAAGAATGATACGGTATTGTGGGGCAGTGATTAGATCGAACTGAATGTTCTCCTGGTGGCCGCATGACGTTGCCATGGATATTTCCACAGTGGAATCCGTAACGGGGCCAGACACTAACATGGTACCATCAACGGTTTTGATCATTTCAGGGCATGGTTTAGAGACATATGGGATCCCTAATTCATGAGCGTAGGCACTATCGATGTAGTTGCCCGTGGCCCCCGAATCAAGAACGACCGAAACACCTGTTTTTACCTTCCCAGAAAAGGCAAGGGTTACAGTCAAACGGTATGGAATTAAACACCTGGAGTCGCCTTTCGGAGTACCCGGCAATACGACTCCCTCTATTGCCGGGTTTTGGAGTTTCCCTGTTTCTTGACAGGTTTTTTGGGACAGGCACGTAATAGATGGTCCGATCCCCCACAGTAGAAACACAAACCGTTTTTCCTTCTATGTTCTCTTGTTTCTGCCGACAAAGGACCTCGTATGGCACCGATTTGCATGGGCTCTGAGGTACTTGGAGCAGCGGCCGGAAGACCGGTAGGTGTTAAGGGAAGTGGCCGTTTTTCCCCTTTCCTCTCTGCGCGCCTCGAATCTATCTGTAGAACAAGATCCAAAAGCTCAGGAAAAGCGGTGGGTATGATCGGCACAGTAGCAAGGGTGTCCTTCAATGAGTCAGACAACCCCTTGTAAAACAGGGATGCCTTCTTGTCTTCAGGCCATCCTGTTTCAGCTACCAATTGGTTAAACCTTGTAAGATAGGAAAGGAGAGGCGTGTCGCCCTGTTGTAGTCCCAACAACTCTAAATCCGTAGCTTGTGTAGCATACCGGGTGTCAAAAACACGACTCATCGCCAATATTAGGGCATCACAATCGTAAAGGAGGTGACTGCCTTCTTCTAGAAGTGGATTAGCCCAAGCCGCGGCAGTTCCCCCCAAGTGGGACAATAGGAAAGCGGCTTTAGTAGTAGAGTCAGGGAACGAAACCGGACGACACAAAAAATGAAGTCTACATTGATTCAGGAAAGTTCTGTACGTTTTTGGGTCACCATTGAATCTCTCTGGTGGTGCCAAAGGAAACTGGGCGGTCATATACACCGGGCCGGGGTCTTGTCGAGGTGGTTGTACCCCTGACCCAGAAGCCATGGCCTGTGGTAATGCATCAGCGCCAATGGGCGCCTGGAGCCCGACCTGTAGGTCGTCTATGCGCCGTTGCGTAGCCGTATGAGCTGCAGTCATATCGTTACGCAACTCTGCCACCATTTGCAAAATGGTGGCCAAGGTCTCGTTTGCATCCATATTATATAAGGCTTCTGAATATGTTATGTTCGGCCGTGACTTGCCCCGTCGTGTAGCTGAAGAGGTCTTCCCTACAATGTACCCCTCTAACTTGTATAATCAAATAGACAAGCTGAGGGATCCATTCCATGAAAGACAGGATGCAAGACGAGACGCAGGAGGTGCAGGCCTGGATTTCGGGATTCTGCGGTTCCGCTGTTACAAACAATGGTTAACAACAAACGGTTACCGTCACTAAACAACAAGACCAATTGGAAAACAAGTGTAACCATATAGTAACTAAAGTTACCACTGACCTGATGACCGCAGGATACGGAAGCAACCAGGGAGGTTGAAGTCTGTGCAATAGCTTCCTGTCTAGGTGTTGTAGATCAAACGATGCGCTGGAAGAAATGTTCAAGCAATTCCAAATGCTGAAAACCCAACTGGCTATTCCCGACGGCACGAGGACGCCTCTAGACTTCAGGCACACCAAAGAAGTCTCTAGTCCGTGTGCCGAAGTCAAAAAAGTCACTGATTGGTTTTGTGGGTCTTGGCAGAAAGTTCGAAAGCAATCCGTATGAGTTCCGTAGTCGGCAGGATGCGGGCAGCAGAAAGCAGGACGTGTCCAATTGCAGTCCGTTCAGAGTTCCGTAGTCGGCAGGATGCGGGCAGCAGAAAGCAGGACGTGTCCAATTGCAGTCCGTTCAGAGTTCCGTAGTCGGCAGGGGGCGGACAGCAAACAATGGCAAAAACGTGTCCTGAGGCAGTCCGTTTGGAGTTCCGTAGTCGGCAGGAGGAAGGCAGTAGAAAGGCAAGGAAGGAAGGAGTGCGGGTAGGAACAGGAGCAAGAACGAGAGAACAGGAGCAAGGGTTAACAAGGGACCAAGCAAGGGAAGCGCCAACTGTTCGAAACGAAATTCAGAAGCACCGAGACTGCAGTGGGAGGTGCTTAAGTCACATGAACCGGCAACCACGCTCGAGTCGAACGTGTCATGTGACGGAAAACAGGCTTCCAGCGTTGCCATGCCAATTTCCAGGCGCCGGGCTGAGAACGTGGAACACTTTGTTTAGTACACACCGGGACACCTGGATTACGGTGTTTGTAAGGTAAAGCCCGGGCTTCCATGAAGCGTGTGCGAGGCTTGACAACCAGGAGCCGCCCCGTTTATTTAAACAGGCACGCGACGGAGTTGACGTCACTCCGTCGCGTGCGGACCCTTAAAGGGGCAACGCCACACTCCTCCTTTTCCATAACAACAAATTGGAAATAGGAGTACATAACTAGCACACATCTAGAACACACAACACTCTGTAAGTTTCAACAAAACCCCCATTTATTGACAGCCACCCCGGATCCCCCGTGTGTACCTGTCATGGCCTGACCATTCATCCCCGGTCAGCCTCCCCGCTCAGTCCGTAACATAGTCACTGAGACGGGCAGGTTTCCCACGCCCTGATCTCAGGGGGTACCTCCTGCCGGCGTCTCGGGCTGGTGTTCCGGGGGAGGGTCCGCCTCGAGCCGGCGACTCCACTACGGCGCTTTCTCCCCCACCTTCATCCAAAACGCCTTCGCTCTCTCGGCTGTCCGGGTCGTCCACTCGGGATTCACCAATCTTCCTGAAGAAGGACGCATTCCTGGTCACTGATGACGTTCCATCTGATGCAGTCACCATTGACCCCTTGACTGCCACCACGTCCAGTGGAGCAGGCTCGTATGTGAGTGACAATTTTCCATGGGGATGGCGATTTCTCACCAGCACCTCATCCCCAAGAGCAATGTGTGGGGGTCTGAGCCCCCTCCGGATGTTCTCCATCTGCGTCCTGATCTGTCTGTCCTCTTCCACCTGCTCATTGTTGATGACGGCGGGGTCCCGGTCCCCCAGTTCCGGTATGACATCTCTCGGGCACCGCTGGAATAGTGCTTCGGCCGGGGCCACCCCCGTAGACGAGTGAGGGGTGGTGCGATAGCCTCGTAGAAATACGTACAGAGCCCTCTTCAAACACTCCCCTTTTCCATGGGCAATGCGGAACACCTTGTTGAGGGTGCGCATCATTCGCTCGGCCTCCCCGTTGGCACGGGGCCACAGTGGGGTGACCCGTCGGTGTTGAATGCCATACTCTTTCATGAGCTCTGCGAAGCTCTCCCCCTGGAACGGGGCTCCGTTGTCCGAGCACAGCACAGAGGGGAGGCCATGAGTGGCAAAGATCTTTTCCAGCGCCACCACCACATTCTCAAATGCCACGGAGTCTATGAACTCAACTTCCGGGTACCTCGACCACTCGTCTACCACCACAAGAAAATGCGTGCCCCTGGAGGTAGACCCCGAGTCGGCGTGCACCACCTCCCACGGCCGAGTCCCGCGGGGCATTGTTTCAATGGACGGTTCTTTCAGTGCCGGGGCCGCCGCCTGACACCACACACAAGAGGCCACGAACCTTCCGCTCCAGCTCAGGAAACCACACCTTCTGCCGGAGGCGAGCTTTGGTCTTGGGAGCCCCTTGATGACCCTGGTGTGCTAGCGCGATGACCTGCGCCACTTTGGCCTGGGGCACCACAATCCTTTCCCCTCTCAGTAGCAGCCCGGAATCGGAGAATGTTAGCTCCTCTCTAACTCTCCACAACTGCTCGAGAGTGACCCGGGCCTCACACGTTCTTCGCTCCACCGCCTCCAGCACTGTCTTCCAGGCACCCTTCTGCATGGCCTCCCTCAAGATGGAGAAACACTCGTCATTTTTCGACGCCGCCTCTAGTTCTTCCACCTGCATGGAGTTGGGTGTCGCAGTCTCTACAACTAGGCAGACGTGTTCGTCAGCTTCCTCCGCCGACGCCGACTCCTGCGAGTCGTTCCTGGGGTGACGAGATAGGTAGTCCGCCGCATTGTTGGCGCCGGGACGATAAGTCAATGACACCCCGTACTCCAGCAGGGCGAGCATCCACCGCTCAATCCTTACTGGCGGGCGAGATGACGAGCCCGCCATGATCGGCAGCAGCGGCTTGTGGTCCGTGACCACGGTCACGGGACGCCCCAGAATGCACGATCCACCAGGTCCCTAAGATGGAACGGAACCCGTCGGTGCTTCAGCGCCACTGGTTGTATGGATTCGTCGATATGGAGCCGGACCGGCTCACCCACCAGCTGTCCAATGCCCTCAAACAGGGATCCATGTTTGGCCAGGAGGACCTGGATGTCCTCCAAGTATACTGCATAGGCGAATGTGACGATACCCAGTGCCTCCGCCGCGGCACAACAGAGCAGGGTGTTATCGCTCACCGGTGTCACGTAGAATCGAGCCCGTATGTGTGAGTCCCCATACTGCACACCGGCCACGAAAACACCATCCAGAGGCAGAGGTCGGTCCCCGCCGAAAGTGAATATGCGTGCCTTTGGCGCCGCCAGCGCAGGCTGGGCCAGCATGGTCTTGTAATGCAGGCGGGCCATTACGTTTACCGATGCGCCAGTGTCCACTAGCATCGGCACAGAGTCTCCATTCACCAGCACATTGCACCTGGGTTGTCTCTTGGAGCGGGACTTAAGCATGCTCACGCTGGACACGAAAAACACGTTCTCCTCATCATCGTCCTCCTCCTCGTCCTCCTGGGGGGCTCCTTCGTCCCCTTGGTCCACTTGGGCAACGTTGGAGGCCCTCTGGGGGCGGAAGAACCCGGCTCGAACTGGTCCTCTTGGCACTACCTTGGGCGCGGCTGATTTGCACATCCTTGCGAAATGGTCCGGGCCCGCACATCTGCCACATTTGACACCCATGGCCGGACACTCTGCGGGGTGTGGGAGATCATAGCCACACTTCAAGCACGGGACATTCGACCCCTGTGCGCGCTGACTCTGATTGTTCAAAGGGCGCCTTGACCCGCGGCCTCTTCCGACCGCGCAGATCTCTTCCAACTTGGCCGGGCGAACCCCCGCTTCCATCCTGGTTGCACGCAGTTCGGAGACTTCGTGGCACCTCCCCAGTTCTAGGATGCGAGGGAGGGTGATGCCCGGCTCGCGCAGGATCTGGCGTCTCAGCTTCCCCGAGCTGCATCCCTGAATGAGTTGGTTCCTGATCATGACATCGGGGTCATTCCAGGCACACGGTGCTGCCAGGCGCCGCAGCCGCCCAAAGAATACATCCAGAGTCTCGTCATCTTTTTGGCGGGCCGTACCCATAAGGAAGCGTTCATAGTCCGCATTGGCCATTGGCAGAAAATGATTATGGAGCGCCTCTTTGGCCGCCGCAAACGATCCATCCACCGGCTGTAGGGACATAAATACCTCATGCACCGCCGGGCCAGCAGAGTACAGTAGGGTGGCCAGCTTGCCGTCATCCGTTGTTTCCATTGTGGCCCTGAAATACATTTCCAGTCTATCCATCCACATCTTCCACCTCTGTCCAAGGCCAGATGGAGCACCTGAGATATCAAACTCAGGCATTGGTTGCAGGGACCCCGGTGTTTTCGGCGGAGGGACAGGTGGAAGTACAGGCGGTGCCTGACCCACAACAGCAGGAGGAGCAGCAGCAGCAGCAGCAGCAGCAGCAGCAGCAGGATCCATAGTGGAGAGCGCACAGGCACCCCAAAAGAATGACAAGAAAAGGGGCCGCAACTCACCACCAGCCGTGACTCTTGCGGAGGTATCACCTCAGTCAGCCTGCCGACAATGATGTGTCCAAAAATTGAGTAGAGGAAGAGACTCCTATCTAACCAGCAGGCCTCCCACGGAGTCTCTCAGCCTCTGCTCGACGAAATTAGCATAAATTGTCAAAATTCTTCCTTGAAATTGACATGTGCTGTGTCCAGCGATCATCCGCCGCTGAAATGTCCAAAAATTAAACCCGGATGGCTCACCGACGCTTCGTTACGAAGCCGTGAGTCCCCAGGGCCTATTCACCAAAATGGCCGCCGGCCGCGTGCGTCGCTTCCTTCTCTGCGGTGTTCGGAGTTCGTCGCGCGCTCACAATCGATCATCTGCGTCGCGTCGGAACTCCCCCGCATTTCATGGAAGCGATCCCGGTCTCGTCGCCACTGTTGGCGGTCTCGTGCAGGCCGCCTCCGTGAGCCCCCCACCCCCTGTAGAACAGAGACACGGAGACGTGGATGTTGTCGGTGTGGGCTCCCCGGTGAACTGACGTCACCAGGAGCCGCCCCGTTTATTTAAACAGGCACGCGACGGAGTTGACGTCACTCCGTCGCGTGCGGACCCTTAAAGGGGCAACGCCACACTCAGTACGCCAGGCGGCATCTGCCCAGCTTCCTCGCTCGAGGATTGTTCTCCCCATCTTGTTTTCCCTCTACCTTTTTGTATTTCTCCGGGCCAATTGAATACAGTGAAAGCCTAGACAGCTCATTCCAGTTCTCTGGAGTAATCATCATACTCCTGATCCTCTTCTTCATCACAGTAGTCATGGTAGAGCTAAATGGGAATCATTTTGTCTTTCCAGGTTTGTTAGTCAGCTCTATCATATTAAGTGGTTTAGTCTTACAATAAAAGATATTAACACTGCCCGGGGAAGGAGGAAGGGTCTACTAAGGTGGTGGGATACCGCGCACTATAGGAATGGTCATCCATAATCCCATAAGGGACTACCTCTCCCATGTGATCCTCTCCCATGTGATCCTCCCTAGTGCACCACCCTCGGCGGACTATTGTACAGTGGACGCACTGCCCTGGCCTCATTGACATTCTGCTGCACGCTCAGTTCTACCAGGAGAACCAACTGCGAAGTATGTCACACAATGCATAACTGTGATGTTTTTGTAAGTCATCTTCCATGAATTATATTTTAATTACAAGCTAGGACTTCAAATGACAGCAGGACATCTGTATCTAGTTTAGTTTGTTTATAGAGCGCACCTAACCCTTAGGTATCTGGGCGCTTATAATTGCTTAACGGTTACAGAAACCAAACAGAGAGCAGTTGACATGAGTTACAAATGGTTACAGAAACAAACATAAAAATGGGTAGCGGTTGACTTGTGTTGCATATCAAGTCTGCAAATCAAGTAGAGGCATGAGTACAATGTGAATTAGGGATATGGGTAAGATGAGTTAAGTCACAAAATCATGCCTCACAATGGCCACATATGCATGGTGAGGGGATACAGAAGGCGATGACCTGCAGAGATACAAAAAGGCACTGAGTGGGAAGGGTTGTAAGTTAGTTTTGTTGGGGCGAAAAGCCAAGCTTTTGTGCTATTTCTGAAGGACCAGAAGGATGGTTCAGCTCTAAGTGCATTGGGCAGGGAGTTCCACAGCTTGGCTGCTAGTACAGGGAAGCTGGATTTTCCTACTTTTTGTAATTTGTAGTAGGGAATGTTGAGGCAGCGTAAGTAGGTTGATCTGGTAGGTCTGTTGGATTGGTTCCTGATAAATTTGTCGAAAAGGTATTTAGGAGCCGTATTGGACAGGCATTTGTGAGTGATAACTAGTGTTCACAGAGAAATTCTGTCTCGCACTGGCAGCCAATGTGTATCCCACCTGATTGGTGAAATGTGGTTGCTTCGAGGGATATTTAAGGCTGATCTGAGTGCGTTATTCTGAAGCACTTGAAGTTTGTTCAGATTTCGTACATTGGTGCCTAAATATAGTGTTGCAATAGTCAAGCTTGGATAAAATCAGCGTTCTGGCAAGCCTGATGCTGCTGTTGGTAGATAGATATGGTTTGCAAGCAGTAATCAACTTGGTAGTGTATGCTGTTGTGGAAGCAGTTGTATTGACTTGCCTAGTGAGAGATAGGGTGGACTCTAAGTAGATACCTAGTGTTTTGACCTCACTAGAGACCTTGATGATGTTCTCATCGGGTGTCCGGTCAAAGGTTTGAATGCAAAAGGATCGAATGTCATAGGGTCGAGTCAATAGGACCTAAAACAAAAGGGTCGAATTTTTTTTTTAAAATGTATATTTTTTTGGGGTTTTCGTATAGGAAAAAAAGTGATTTTTACAGCAAAAACTGAGGTTTGGGGAGGGACCCCCCCGCACCCAAAAAAAAATGGACCCTTTTTTTTCGGTCCTTTTTATTCAACCCTATTGTATTTAGATCCTTTTGATTCGAACCTTTGACCTATAACCTTCCCATCGATGCTGAAAGATTTGTAGACTGCATCTAGCTTGTTGAGACGAGATTGAGAGCCTATGATAAGTAGCTCGGTCTTATCATTGTTTAGGCATAGGCCATGAGGGGCCATGTAGGCCTGAATGTGAAGATAGATATTGTTTAATATTTTGGTATATTTGTCCTAGCAGCCCGTAAGAGTGATGAGGACTTGGGTGTCATATGCATAGTTAGTGTAGGTGACACCCAAGCCGTCAAGGTGGTCGAACAGAAGCTTTGTAAAGATATTGTACTAGGTAGGAGAGATGCAAGAGCCCTGCGGGACTCCGCAAGAGAATGGAACTGGTTCGGCAGATGCTGAAGGTGCAAAGACCCTCGTAGTCCTGTTTGCTAAAAAGGATTGAATCCGGGTAGCGGCATTAGGAGAGAAAGAGGCTGCTGTGGTCAGATGTTTAGTGAGGATCTGATGGTCGACCAGATCAAAAGCTGCTGAGAGGTTCAGCAGCAGTAGGATAGTGATGTCTCCTACTTTTAATTCATCCATTTGGATTTTAAAATCCAGGAGGGCTGTTTCAGTACCATGTCTTGTTCTGAATCCGGATTGACGCAGGCCTAATAGGTTATTGCGTCAAAGATGCTTTTGTATCTGGAGGTATGCCGCTCTGTCAAGGATTTTCAAGAGGAATGGCACCGTGGTTATGGGTCTATAATTGGTAGGAGTGTTTGGATCAAGATTAGGTTTTTTGAGAAGGGGCATGACCCAAGCCTCCTTAAGATTATTAGGGATTGTATAGGTTTCAAAGGATGCATTCATCAGGGATGTGATGAATGGCGCAAGATCCTTTGCTCCTTCCTTTATAGTTGTAGCTGGGCAAATATCCCCTTGGCCTCTAGAGGGTTTTAGTCTGGCTATGATGTCTTCTACCTCTTGAGTAATGACTGGTGAGAATTGGAACGGATGACACAGTATGGGCTGTGGGTCATGAGACTTGTTGAGGTTAGTGCTCAGCGTCAGGCTATGCTTTTTTGCCTCTATTTTAGATTGAAGCAAGGCTATTTTGTCCCATAGGGCTTTTTGGATCTTGGCACCCCAAAAAGCGTCTTTGGTGCAGCATTCTGTCGGTGGAACCGGAGTCTCCAGCTCCCTGAGGATAGTGAACCTGATTTAGCGTTTTGTATTCTTGCGTTATAGGTTTCTCTTTTAGTGTTTAGAATAGCTGCTTTGTAAGTGGTAGCGGCAGTCGTGAACGTTTCCTTATTTAGGACAGAGGGTGGTTTTTTCCAGTTAGTTTTGGTGATTCTTTTGGTTCTGCGCCAGGCTTTTAAGTCAGCAGAGAACCACTTATTTAGATGGGCTATTGGTTTAGCTTTTCTTATTCTTAAAGGGGCAATTTTATTTAGTGCCTGAAATAGGGTATGGTTATACAAGTCCACGGGTAGAGAAGGGTCCTTATCAAAGCTTTTAGAAGGATTGTTGATGGGAAGTAGTAAATGATGAGATTATCCGCAGTAATGTTGCGGTTGTTTCTAGGCAGGACCTGGGGTGCTAGGATGGTCTTAGAGATAGGGCACACGCTGTCCTGTATGGTAAAGAAGATGCAATGGTGGTCTGACCATGCGCAAGGTGAATTGGCAAGTCTCGTGGTAGTGCAATTTAAGTCTGCCAGCCAATCCAAGGTTCTTCCCGTATTGTGTGTTGGGCCGCTGACACAGTGTTCAAAGCCAAACTTTGAGATAGTATTCTCTACCGCTGTTGCGTTGATATCATTGACATCATGTAGACCTAGATTGAAGTCTCCCATCAGTACAATTTGGGAGCTTAGTTTAGGGTTGCGAGTGAGGAGGAAGGTAATGTCTTCCTCAAAGGAGGATATTGGCCCAAGGGGTCGATATATGAGATGTAGCAGAAGAGTCTGAGAGGCTAACAAGGTGAGTTTGAAAGATGTTCCCCTGAAGGGACGCATTCTTTGGTGAGTTCTCTGAGGGCCAGTTGAGTTTTAGCAATGAAAGCCACTCCACCGCCTCTGCCAGAGTCTCTATCTGCTCTATTAATGGTGTAGTCTTCAGGGAGAGCTAGGGACAGAGATGGCCCTGCAGCTGGGTGCAAACCAAGTTTCGGTTATCGCCAGAAAGTCGAGAAGGTTGCTAGAGATGAGATCAGATATATCTAGAGCATGAGCAATGAGAGATCTTGTGTTAATGAGTGCTCCTTTGAAATGGGTACGTCAGAAGTGGGTGTTGCAGTAGCTAAGGTTCTAGTTACAGCAGGAGATGTGATATCGTTAGAGTGGTTGGGCTTAGCACCTGGACTGGTGACAGTGGGAGGAGAGATTTGCACTTGGTGGATGAAGTGCAGGGCAGGTTAAGGCTCTTTATCCGAATGAGGCAAGATCCTTTCCTAGCATTCCTGACGCTAAGTGGGCAAGGTAGATTGGGCGTAGGCGGAGATGTGTAGAGATAGATCCATTGTGCTGGAGTCAGGGGTCCCTGTAAGCCGTTTCAGAGTTATAATAGGACAATGGTACGTTAGGCTTGAGGGGCAGCAGAAACCTAGATGGTGTTATAGTATTGAATAGAGGTAGGTGTGGTAGCCATAATGACCAAGGACGGATGGTGCAAGGCGTAACCCTATACCCACACATCTCAAAATGTTCCTATGTATTGTACAGTCCAACCAACTGTACAGAGTTAAACCTTTTAAATTACCTTAAACGCAAGTTGGCAAGACCTATAGCCTAAACCACACCCACAAAGGTAATATTGTGCTGAAAGGCCCTATCCATTGCTCAAGTGTTGGGTATTTAGGACAATGGCACAAACAGCAATGATGTAAACAGTGTGTACCACTTAATTTGTTATAAAAAGTGTGTGCATTATGCAGCTACGAGGAACGCTGTTGCTTCCCAAACATTAATGTTCAGGGTCGTCCTTATCCATTACTCCACTGTGATAATGCACAGCCAAAGATTCCAAGAACCTTCTCCAACTATCTTTACTCTACTCAGGTGTTTATGCCCAGGCCGAGTTTACAAACTTCACTTGTGATTTTGCCATATTGTAATGGCCTTCCAGCCCAAGGGATTGGAAGTACATCGGCTGCAACAGGTAACTTGCCTTATTTCCATTTTTCTCCCTGCTAACACCAAAGCTGTAACCATGAGAAGGCTGTTTAGTTCTTTTATTCAACATGTTTATAATATCTGCCTGTACCACTTGCATATATTTCATATGTAAACTTTACCATTTGACATGGACGGGTGCAGACATTTAGTTATGTTGCATTAATTTTACAGACCAGTCTCGGTGCTTCTCATAGAGTGACAGCAGGCAATTTGTGAGGAAAACCAGGTATTAGCATTGAAATCGAAATTCCTCGTTCCAACCTTCTCACGTGTGTCCAGTTGGCAGACAGCTTATGTTCTTATCACTTCCTCTAAAAGATTGTTTTCTGACATTACCGAAAGTAGACAATTGGCTGTAACAATTACCTCCGATGCACTCAACTGTAGAACACACTACCTTCCTCAAAACCTGGGCAGAAGAGACCTGAAAATACTCTTTCAGCTAACATAACATAGAAGATGACAGGCTCGAATTAATAGAGAGGAAGCAATAACGTTCTAATCCCTGCAACCTTAAACACTTCCTTATAATGTTATGGAGCCAAAATGGGGATTAAAATGGGGGTGAAGGGACTTAGTTTGGACAACACAGACAGAGTCTGTTGAAGGGGCGGAATCTGGTGAAGGTGCAGAGTCTGGCAGAGGTGGAGTAAAGTTGGCGAGGGGGGCAAATTCACTTATTTGGGCCTAAGGCAGCAGAAAGCCTAAATATGTCACTGCCAGTCATCCAAATACAGATAAAGCAGAATGCCCTCATGGTTATTGGGGTGGCAGGATTCAGGCAGGTTTTGAACAAGCCATTGAGGGAGGAAGTTTAAACATTCTGGTTATAATTTCAGTTCACATAACAGGCTGTGTAGATAAAGCTCTTTAAGTCACAATAGGATACACTTCTTACTGGCACAATTAGGTATATCACTTGAAGGCACAGATTAATAAACGTTTTGAAGGTACTGTTAGATAAGCATCATGAAAGTGCCATTGGGCACAACCTATTGAAGGATGCCTTGATAAATCTCTTGAAAGCTCTGCTTAATGAACCCTTAAGTCACTTTCAGATGCACCTGGTAAAGGTAGTGTACAGAAACCCTCTTGGATACAGTGTTAAATAAACCTCTGAAAGACAACGTTTCTTTAGTGAAATCATTTGATAGTACTGTTTATTAAACCTGTTGAAGGTTTTTTGTCCAATAGTCCAGCCCCCACCCATCCTTCTCCTCCACTCACCCTTCTGACAATGTCATATATGTCCTTGTAAATCCCCATTTCAGTATTTGTTGTTTACCCCCAGGCTGCCTTTCCTCCTCATCCCTCATCCCATCAACTCCCATTTCCCCCATATCTTTTGAAACTTCCCCGGGAAACCTCCATGCCTATACACCATCTCCTCCAGGGCCTTACATTGTTCCATCCCCTCCTTCCATTTAGCCACTGTTGCCATCTTGTCCGTTGCCCATTTAGTAGCCAAATCCCTCTTCACCGTCACTACCCCTGTGTTAACTAGTTGCTTGCAGCCCCCTTTATCTTGCTGCATCTCCCTAAATATGTAGTAGAGCTACTTTGGGGCATCTTGATATCTCATTCCCCACCAATTGGGACATAATCCACAGCACTTTTTCCCAGTATACTTTGACTTTCGGGTGGGACCAAATCATATGGAAGAAGACTCCCGCCTCACACTTACACTTCAGACATAAATCATCTGCCGCCCTTCCCAACTTGTGTAGGCTAGTCCTTGAATAGTGCACCCGATTCAAAATCGTCGGCTGCAACAATCAGAGCCTTGTGGATACGTTGACTTCTTTGCTATCTGCGCCTCTACCTATTTGTCCGCTTCCAATAACCCAAGGTCCCAGTCCCACTTAGCTTTAACCCAGTCTAGTATTGGTGCTGTGAAGTTACTGATCGATTGGTACAGTATCGTGGTGGCCTTCTTCCTAATGCTGTCTGAAAACAGATGGACCTCTAATGGTGTGTGTTCAGGAATTTCCATCTCCTTCCCCAGTTGGGTTTGCAATGCGTGTACCAATCTTGTGCGAGTGAAGTAGTCCCTTAGGCTCAGCCCATTTTTGTCCTGCAGTTCAGGGAATTTCCTCGTGTTGTTGCCATCCAGGTTATCCCCAACCCTGGTGATCCCCTTGTTATGCCATCTACTTTGCCTGGCCATGTTATACACTTCTAGTATGTTCTGATTTTACCATAGTGGTGCCATCTTTGTGAGCAGACCTTTACATACCATCGCTCCTGTAACCTCCTTCCTTGTCTTTATGGTCCTTTGCCCTGCTGATGTTAAATCTTTACTTCCTGGACTCCCATACAACACCTGCAGTGGGAATCAGTCCGTTTTCATATCAACCTCCAGCCTGGTATGGGCTGTATGTCAGTCACCAAACACCCATTCGTTTGCTACTACTAGCTGTGACACCCAGTAATATTTGCATATGTCTGGTACCCCTAGGCCTTCTTCCCACAAGAAATTCTTCAGATACTTAAGCGCAATCCGGGGGTTGCTGTGATCCCATGTGATACCTCTCAGCAAGGGATCTATCTTTGCAAAAAAGGGTTTGGGACCTTTACCCGGGCGTTCTGCAATACGTATAGCAACCTGGGAGCGCAATCATTTTGAATAAATTGGCTCTCCCTTTTAGGGTCGGGGGAGGGTCGCCCAGTTCTTTATGTCCTCCTGTAGCCTTTGCAGGACTGGCTCCAAATTGTTCTGCAGGAATAGTTGTTCCTCTCCATGTATTTTAATCACTAAACTCTGTAGTATGCAAAGCACATCCTTCCAGTATTGCTTCACCCTTATCCTTCACCGGAACATATACTGATTTACTCCAGTTGATTATGAGGCCGCTGTTTTCCCAAATGCCTGGATTGTGGCAATGGCCCACACTGTGACGCATCCATTTTGGTTACCTGAGGTATATTAACAGGTTGTAGTCCTGCAGTCCTCTCACGCCCATGACCACACGAAACCTGTTTGATGTTGGTCCATTCGAATTATTTCCCCGAGCGATTCAATTGCAAGAAGAAACGGAAGGACCCCGCTGAAGTGAGATGTTTCTCTATGCGTAACTGTTTACCCTGATTTTGGCACTAGTGTGTTTGCATATAGTAATTTCACCCATTCCATATATCTATCCCAAAACCCCATCTTCCCCATTACCTCCCATAGAAAATTCCACCTGACAGAGTTGAAGGCCTTCTCTGAGTCGAGTGCCATACTAGCACATGTGCCCTTGCATTGTCGACTCTCTTGATATTCATTCTGGTGGCCCTTTCAGGGAAAAACCACACTGTTCCAAAAGGATCAACCTGCCAATCCTTCGTATCAGCCTATTCACCAACACTTTGGCCAATATTTTTGTCTCGCCGTTCAGTAAGGAGATCAGCCTGTATGATGAACATAGCTCTTTCGGTTTCCCTTTCTTTTGTATAACCACTATAGTAGCCAAACGTAGGTCTTCTGGCATCTCCCCTTTGTCCCTACTTTCCTTGAACCTTTCCAGCGTTGACTTAACAACGCCTGCTCCCAGGCGTTTCAAGTACTCGAGGGGAATCCCATTTGGGCCTGGGGTCTTCCCAGATTGAAAATGACCCACTGCTTCCAGTATTTGCTCCTCTGGGGGTTACCTTTCCTTTTCCGCCCTCTCCCTGTCATCCAAACTTGGTAGGTCCACCCCCTCTCAGGTAATCCTTGATCTCATCCACCTCCGGACCATCCCTTTTGTAACCCCCGGCCCATAGGGGCCCTGTTAGCTAAGGGGTTATACATATATGTGAAGTATACAAATAAATAAAGACAAAACACATTGTTATTAAATTATATGATATGATGGGTTATTTATAACGTGCTTAGTATCCATCAGTTTCTAAGCATGGACCCGGGGATCGAGCCTCTGTTGCTCTGTGTCGTCTTGTTTCCAAGGCGAGCACGTTGCCCCTGAGCTATCCTCTCGAGACGAAATGTGTATGTGTTTTACATAGACTGACTTACCTGACTGTACCATGTTCCCCACCATGGGGGACACATGGAACCCTGAAGCTGAAGGACAATGGCAGGTCTCCCCTGCCAACCAACAGAGGCATGGACTGGACTCACATGGGAGAAGAAAAGAACTATTGAAAGTGACAGTTGAAAGGAGAGCCAGGAAAAAGAAAGGCAGTGAAAAAGACATAAAGACAGTAAGGAAAAGAAAGAGCTGTGTTCCCTGAGGGGTTGCAGCCTCGAGCGGCACCCCAGAGCCCTTTGATGGGGTCGAGTCGGGCTGTGTCTGCCAGCTGCAGCCGGCATGAAGATAAGTCCCAGACCGCGTGTGCAGTACGGCCTGGGTGAAGACAAACACCTGCGCCAGGGGCCGTGTGTGTGGGGCGGACCCCGAGCAAGAGCATGACCTGAGAGCCATTGACCCACCCAGTGGCCAACCGTACCTTGCATACAATCACCGGGTGGGTCAGAAGATGGGAAAAGCCCAGGGCCGTGTGCGCGTTAGGCCCGGGTGAAGATGTCTTTCCACAACCCGAACTAGAGCGTGGACTGAGCGCTACAGGCCGCCCGGGGCCAATCCGGGCGGCCCGGAGGTATGAGAAGTCCTAGGCCGCATGTGCGATGGGGCCTCGATGAAGATTATGACCATGTTAGCAAGCCCGCCTGCCTACCCCATGGCCAAACGGGGTGAGCGGTGAGGAGGAAGAAAACCTTGACGGCGCAAGTGGAGAGAGGGCGAGTCCACTAGCAATGCCGGGGGGCCTGCACAGCATCCGCAGTCCCCGGGGCCAGATGGGGAGAGTGGAGAAGCAGAACTTATCTGGAGTCCCAGTCATGATGTCTAGTGTAATCGGGGCTCAGCCCAATGTGCGCCGGATGTGTGCTCACTCCGCCCACCTGGTGGGCGGGCCTGGACAGAGTCCAACAAGGACTTTTCCTGCCTGGGAAACCACTGCCACAGAGGAAACATGCAGCATGAGCTCATAAGCCCCAACACACATTTAGGCTGCAAGAGCGCCCCCATCAAAATGAAACCACCGTCACAGAGGAAAATTAACAATGAGCTTTGGAAGACCACCACAGAGGAAAACTAAAGGGCTTATAAAGCCCTGAAGGGGAAACCATCACTGCGGCGCAGGTCTGGGTTCCAACAGCCCAGGTGGAAATACCAGGGCACCTAAAAGCCCCATAAGGAGAGTGTGGGCGCCTAAAGCCCCATGAAGCACATGCCTCGTGATAAGCCACCCGCGGCAGAGTGGTGGTTTCAAGTTGGGAAAGTGTGATGTTTGATGCACCACCCCAAGCAGGCCACAGATGAACGAAGGTACTGTTTTGACTATTGTTACTTCAATGACTGTTGTGGACTCACCAGTGAGGTTGTGATTAATAGGGGCAGACTGCAGCTGCCCAAGTAATGAAATGGGTGGTGATGAGAGGGGTATGTGGGGAAAGTGGGAGGCTGAGAGGTTTGGGAGGCGATGCTTAGAAGGAGAGGTGAAAAACCTGCCAAAAGTTATTATGCAGAGGGGTTTATGCCATGGGTAACCTTTACCCATATTTATGGCAGTTCTAAACAGAGCGGGAACATGAAGCGAAGCATGAGAGTAACTAAGGATATTGCAGATGTTGACAAATTAATGTTTTTTTTTTAGATAAAAGCCAGTTAGGGCACCAAAACTCTCTTCCGGTGTACTGTGCCTTATTAATATCGGGAACTAAGAATTGTGGCCCATCTCCTGGATTAACACCTTCTATTAGCAGCTTGCTTAGCGCCCCACTAGAGCAGCTGGTCTGGGACGGCTGGGTGGTGTCGGTGGGGCTACACTTTCACTGTACAGGCCTCGGAAACAGTCTGCAAACTCCTCGGCTATCTGCTGTACTCACTTACGACTCTACTACTTACTCGACACAATCTCACTGATCCATCTAATCTCCTCCTTCCTCCTCTCTAGCCATGCTAATATCCTCACCGCCTTGTTCCCATCTCATAAACTCTGGCTTTCGCTGCCCATTGTGCCAGTTTGGCCTCATCAAATGCTACT